>NC_044037.1:282360749-282439999 GCF_901765095.1 Microcaecilia unicolor | reverse complement strand
GCGACACCGACAGGCTCGCGGCACCCCCCCCCCCCCCCCAAGCAGGTAAAAATGCACCCGGGGGGGTCGCTTCGCCGGGTGGGGGGGAGGTGTCGTTTCGCCGGGGGGGGGGGGGGGGGAGAGAAGGTATCGTTTCGCCGGGGGGGGGCATTGCCAATCCGCCCCAGGTGTCAGCCGCCCTAGGAACACCACTGCTTTGGGGACAGGAGAAGTACCGTGTTGCACATGCTTATTTTGTCTGGATAAAAGGACAATTTCCATTAATTTTCCAGCTTCTTTTTTATAAGTAGGTTTTATTATGCATCAAATGTTTTTGAAGGACTTGTATGTATAGACTGGCAATACACTGAGCAGTTTTTCTTTAGTTGTTAGATATAGTACACAATTTTGCAGAGAAATGTAAAACCAGTAGGAGAGTATTATTTATTTTCCTTGACTAAATGCTGCCTACTGTTTAAAAGCATAATTTAAAAGTAAACATCCAGTAAAAAAATATTTCAGATAATCTGATTTAAGGCAGGAACAGATTAACCCGATTTATAAAAGGTTTTTCCTCCTTTTCTAGATGGTAGCTAGTTGGGATTATGACATCACCTTCAGGAAATTTAGAACTGTGGTTCTGCAACTGAGAAAGTCTTGTATGTTGTTCATGGTAGCCTAGATGTGAAAAAGTATAATTTCTGTATCATTCATCAGGTGATTTTCTAGGTTGCATGGTTGGTGAAATTTAGGACTTTGTGTATTATTTGTAATGTTTTTGAGTTGCACCTATTGGTTATCAGCCAGTGCCATTTGCGGAAGAGAAGATGAAATTGGACTGCATGCTTCCATATCAGTGACAAACCTACTTACCATGTTCTGCCGTAGCTGTCCCCCCACAGATATGCAAGGGAACCCTAAAATTGCCTAGCTTGCAGGTTGTACCATACTGTTCTCTTAAGCCTTACATCTGCCAGGAAATGGTACTTAAAATATATCATAAGGGGGGGGGGGGGGGTATATAGTAAAACGAGGTATTGACTAAATCAGAACCAACCAAAGAAGAATGGAGAACAAGCTATCCATACCAGTTTGTTAACTGTTTATTTATCATAGTCAAAAAAAATGAACTTTTACAAGCTTGCAGTGTTACATTTGAATGCGCATGAAAACATTTTGATGTCATATAAATGTGTATAATTCCATTAGGATTTATGTCCTTACGTAACTGAAAACAATCACATTAACCAATAAGCATTTTAATATAATCATTTACCATACCACTTGTTTTTAAAATTTTTTAATTTAAGGGGTCCTTTTATTTAGCAGCGGTGGAAAGTAGCCTTAGTGTGCCCTTACATGGATTTTTCGCTTGTGCTAAAGCCATTTTTACCACAGCAGTAAAATGGCTGATTTTCCCTTTTTTGTTTTAATGGCTATGCGCTAATGTTGCTATTGGCATACGGCCATTACAAAAATTTACTGCAGGAGCACTTACCGATACCTCTTTGGTAGGCAGCACGCGGCAATGTCGACATGCTAACTTAGCTGGAGAGCACATGCTCCACCCTCCCCAGACACGCATCCTCTGTGCAAAAATTTTTAAAAATTGTTGTTATGCAGGTAGTGTGCCCCGTTTAGAAACTTCATAGGACCCTAAACATGTTCCACAGTAAGCCCTTTTAAGGTATGGTAAGCATGCGCTAGCACTTAGCTTAGTAAAAGGACCCCTAAGTTATAAATCTTAAAACTAAGAGCCTCTATATGAAGCTACATACTACTGTCTTTGTCTTGCCGTTACCCTCAAAAGGTCCTTATCAATGCAAATCCTATTGAAACAACATTTATTTCCAAGGACAAGCAAGATATAGTCTTCTCACTGATGAGTGACATCATCTACTACTACTACATATCATTTGGATATTGCTACTGGAAGTACGCAATGCTGTACACGAACACGTAAGAGACATTCCCTACTCGACAGAGCTTATAATCCTAATCATGACAGACAAACAGGACAAGTCTGATAAAGCCCGACATGGGAATGCTCAAGGTTTTATAGAAGCCTTTAGAAGTAGCTCACTTGTGCATATGTGACCTTCTTGCCTGCTGTGTCACTCTGTGCAACCGCCTCAGTCTTTTGTTTTCTGCAGAGCAGTGAGGACATATGTTGTCGGTACTCCCACACAGCTTGCAGCACTTAGCACTACATTCTCAACATCGAGGGTCAATGGGCTCACTGAGCCCAGGCCTCATCTATGGCATCACTTAAGGAGCAGCTAAGGGCCATGCTCCAAGAAGAGATGTACCACCTATTTACCCAGCCAGAGGCTATGGCATCGAGGGCATTGGTGCCAGCACCTCAGGTGATACGGCCTATTCTGGATGCCCATGCGTGGCCTGTGGAGAGTTCATCAACAGTGAGGCCTCAAAGGGCTTAGAGCTGGTGTGCACCAAACAATATAAGTACATAAGTAATGCCACACTGGGAAAAGACCAAGGGTCCATCGAGCCCAGCATCCTATCCACGACAGCGGCCAATCCAGGCCAAGGGCACCTGGCAAGCTTCCCAAACATACAAACATTCTGTACATGGAATTCCTGGAATGCCAATCTCTGGTGCCTTGGGAAAGGAAGCCTCCTCAGAGAACCGGAGCTTCTCAGTGCCTGGATATCCCCACCCAGGCCTGACCAAGGTGTAAGTCATTCAAGGCAGGCAGAGACTTGGATGTCTCTAGGGCATTAATCTTATGAGTCTGATTCTGACCACTCTTGAGGGGCTGAGGAGGCACCAGAGGGCCTCTCAGAGAGTTGTCCCTTGGTTTTCCCTCAAACTTCTCCCCTTCACATGAGGAGAAGGTCACAGCCAGAAGTGCTCTCCTTTTTCGACTTTGTATGATAGATGACTAAGTTCGCCCCATTTGATTTGGACACTGCATGATGATCCTAGGGCTGAGACATTGGACATCTTTTAGCTTGACAACCCCCCTTCCCCCCTCCCAGCGGGTTATGACAGTGCCCATGTGCAGAATCTGTAAGCTTGTACAGATGAAGCAGTAGAAGACACCCCCTTCCCCCCATTCAGCAGGTCAATAAGAAAGTCGACTCAATATGTAGCGTACAAAAGGTTCCGGGATTCAAGAAACTTCAACTTTCTCTCCTTTTCATGGTAGTCTGATCTGCTCTCGAAAGAACCAAGAATTCCAAGAGTCACTTCTCAATGCTCCTGGGGAGGGTGGTTCAGACTTGAATGTTGAAAGGTTAGAAGTGGACTTCTTGAACTTGCCAGAGGATGTATCTCAGGAGAGATTCCACTAGGAGATTGATTTTTAAAATTTCTAACCTGCCTACTTCCTAGACAGGTTATAAGCATAAAACACACACATAATACAATCAACACACAAACGTAAATACACCCCATTGAGTCTCTGCTTCACTATTACTCCAGAATATTAAATCAACCATGCTCTTATACTGCTGACACCGTAGTAGTACCAGCCATCTGCCATACTGCTACATTGGTCTGCCACTAAGCTAACATATTACTTTACTAATCAGACATTTTTAAAATGCCTGGAAAAATAGATGAATTTTTAACAACCTCTTAAACTGTGCTAAATTCTTACATAAATATAGAGATCCTGGCAAGGCATTTTGCAGTAATGGACTGGCCACAGAAAATCCGGCCGATCTAGTATCTGCATAATTCACTTTCTCTAAACATGAACGCATTGCTGTCTCCGATCTAAACTGTCTCCTATGTTTTCAAATAGAAGAGGTTTGTTGCCTGATGTGAGGGCAAGGCCCTAGATCCTTTTTCCAGCCCTACACAAATTCTGCTTGAATACCATCTACACCTGTCAATCAGGTCTCAAGACCAACCCTGTAAGGGTTCCCCTCAGTGCATTTGGAGCTTATTACCGTGTAGAGGGTAAAACCATATCTGCTGAGCCTTTAGCTATAGTTTTATGAGAGGCTTGGTTCTAAAGGCCCCAATCAAGCTCCCCACTGGGATCTCAACTTTGTTCTTATCCAGCTGATGAAAGCTCCCTTTAAGCTGCTTGATACCTGCCACCTGAAGTACCTGACTTTGGAAGGTCCTGTTTTTGATGGTGATCACTTCAGCCGACCAGGTCAGTAAGCTGCAGGTTTGGTAGCCGATCTACCTTACACTAAGTTTTACAACAGAGTAGTTCTACTTACGCGTGCCAAGTCCCTTCCTAAGGTAGTATTGGAATTCGTCTGCCAACATTTTTCCCAAAGTCACATGCTCATCAAGATGAAAACGCACTGCACATTCTGGACTGCAAGAGAGCCATTGCCTCTGTCTGAACAGACTAAAGCTCGTAGACAGTCCACCCAGCTTTTTATTTCTTTTGACTCACAAAAGGGTGGGGGCTGCCATCAATAAATGCACTCTTTTTCGAATTAGCTCACAGACTGCATTTCCTTTATTATACTCAGGCTGAACTGGTTCATCAGAATTTGAAATCGCTTATTAGATCAAGGATAATTAATTCTCTTATAAATACAGTTATTTGTATGGTATTTTATGTGGCTTCAGGAAAATGGACATCTGTTCAAGAGAAATGTTATGATTTTGTATTTTTGAAATTCCTTACATTCAAAATATAATTTATTACTGGGAGACATCAACTAACTTGCAATTAGAAAAGGCTGATATTTTCTCTAATATATCAAACCTCTTTTCCTATTTAAAAGCTTTGAACTATCAAGTTCCTATTTCCAGACCTACACACATCAAAGGACATCAGTTGGATTTAATTGCCTTTTCTATAGTTGATGATGTCACGTTAGTTCTCCGAGGACAAGCAGGCTGCTTGTTCTCACGACTGGGGTGACGTCCGCGGCAGCCCCCACCAACCGGAAAAGGCTTCGCGGGACGGTCGGCACGCAGGGCACGCCCACCGCGCATGCGCGGCCGTCTTCCCGCCCGTGCGCGACCGCTCCCGCCAGTTCATTTTTCCGCGTCTGGAGAGAGTCGTGCTTTGCCGCTCTCTCTGCTTTTAGCCGCCGGAAAGTCGATCGCGTTTACGCGGATCGTTGTTTTTCTATTTAATTTTTTGTTACTGCCGGTTTCCCTTTTCTTTTTCAAAAACAAAAAAAAAAAAACCTGAGCGTGTGGAGCACGCGCTCCCTTTTTCCCTCGTTTCCAGCGGGGACGCCGCGTTGCGGCCTAGTGGCCGCACAGTCGTTTTCTTTTTTCGAGGTGTGATTTTCGCCACCATTGACGACTTTGACTTCGCCGACGCGATTTTTCCGTCGATGTCCTCGAAGGTCCCGAGTGGATTTTAAAAGTGTGGTCGCTGCGGCCGGCCGATCTCGCAGACCGACACCCACGCTTGGTGCCTCCAGTGCCTCGGGCCGGAGCACAATATCAAGTCGTGTTCCCTGTGTCTCGGTCTCCGGAAACGGACTCAAGTTGCGAGGCAAGTTCTGCGGGACCGTCTTTTTGGAACTTGCGCCGGCCCCTCGACGTCGACCTCGACGGCATCGGTATCGACGCCCGGTCCTTCGGTACCGGTATCGATGCCCGAGACATCGGCACCGATGGCATCGACCCCAGGAGAACAGGTCCCGTCGGCCCGCCGGTCCGCCGGCGAGGGTGGAGGTGAGCGGCCGCGTGGGCAGTCGGCCCCGGTCACTCCCTCAGCCCGTGGTCCACGGGACCGAACCCTGTCTGACCCGGCTCCTCGAGACCGAGGGGGATCGTCCTCCTCCTCCTCCATACCTCCCGGCGCCGGTGACGCGCATCGAAAGAAGGACAAGAAGCGTCGTCACCGGTCGCCTTTGGTGCATCCGGACATCGGAGAGGAGGCGACGCCGAAGCGTCATCGCCGAGAGGAGAGGTCCCCGTCGGTTGTGGAGGTACCGACCCGTCAGGGTTCCGGCACCTCGGTGCCGTCTCCTGGCCCCCATCAGCTTCTGGCACCGACACCCCTACCGGCCCCACCGCCTTTCCCGGCAGCGGGCCTGGACGAGTGCCTCAGAGCCATCCTTCCGGGGATCCTGGAAGGGCTGATGCGCCAGGCTGTGCCGGCGCCGGGGGTGCTTGCGCCCTCGGCGCCGATGTCTGTGGCGCCGGCGAGCTCTAGCCCGGCGCCGGGGCCGTCGACACCGCCGCCGCTTGCGGCGCCGGTCTCGACCGCCACGCAGGTGGAGTCCCCGTCGACGTCGATGGAGGGAGCTCCGTCCCCGCCGACGCGGGAGTCCACCGCTCGACGACACCGAGACCTCGGTGCCTCGACGTCGAGCCGGGCCCGGTTCAGGACTCAGCTACATGAGCTTATGTCCGATACCGAGGATGAGGCCTCGTGGGGGGAAGAGGAGGACCCTAGATATTTCTCCTCAGAGGAGTCTACGGGCCTTCCCTCGGACCCCACGCCTTCACCGGAGAGGAAGCTCTCACCTCCTGAGAGTCTCTCCTTTGCCTCCTTTGTGCGGGATATGTCTATTAGCATTCCCTTTCCCGTGGTCTCTGTGGAAGAGCCGAGGGCCGAGATGCTCGAGGTCCTCGACTATCCATCATCACCTAGAGAGTCCTCCACGGTACCGCTGCACAATGTCCTCAAGGAGACACTGCTTCGGAACTGGGTGCGACCGTTAACTAACCCCACCATTCCCAAGAAAGCAGAGTCCCAGTACAGGATCCACTCTGACCCAGAGTTAATGCGGCCCCAATTGCCCCATGACTCGGCGGTCGTGGATTCTGCTCTCAAGAGGGCACGGAGTTCGAGGGATACCGCCTCGGCGCCCCCGGGGCGGGAGTCTCGCACTCTGGACTCGTTTGGGAGGAAGGCCTACCAATCCTCCATGCTCGTGACCCGCATCCAGTCATACCTGCTCTATATGAGCATCCACATGCGGACTAATGTGCAACAACTGGCGAACCTGGTCGATAAGCTCCCGCCGGAGCAGTCCAGGCCTTATCAGGAGGTGGTCAGGCAGCTGAAGGCGTGCAGAAAGTTCCTGTCCAGGGGTATCTATGACACCTGTGACGTGGCATCTCGTGCTGCGGCCCAAGGTATAGTGATGCGCAGGCTCTCATGGCTGCGTGCCTCTGACCTGGACAACCGCACCCAGCAGAGACTGGCCGACGTCCCTTGCCGGGGGGATAACATTTTTGGTGAGAAGGTCGAGCAGATGGTGGACCAACTGCATCAGCGGGAAACCGCTCTCGACAAGCTCTCCCACCGGGCGCCTTCAGCATCCACCTCAGCAGGTGGACGTTTTTCCCGGGCCCGGCAGGCTGCACCCTATTCTTTTGCAAAGCGTAGGTACAACCAGCCGGCCCGAAGGCCTCGTCAGGCACAGGGACAGACCCAGCGCGCTCGTTCCCGTCAACAGCGTGCGCCTAAGCAGCCCCCTGCGCCTCCACAGCAAAAGCTGGGGACATCCTGGAGCTCCGAGCGATCTGGAACGCGCTAAAGTCTTTCAGAGATCGGCTGTCCTGCCAAATTATTCAAATTCGGACAGACAATCAGGTTGCCATGTATTACGTCAACAAGCAGGGGGGCACCGGATCTCGCCCCCTGTGTCAGGAAGCCGTCGGGCTGTGGCGCTGGGCGTGCCAGTTTGGCATGCTCCTCCACGCCACATACCTGGCAGGCGTAAACAACAGTCTGGCCGACAGACTGAGCAGAGTCATGCAACCGCACGAGTGGTCGCTCCATTCCAGAGTGGTACGCAAGATCTTCCGAGAGTGGGGCACCCCCTCGGTGGACCTTTTCGCCTCTCAGACCAACCACAAGCTGCCTCTGTTCTGTTCCAGACTTCAGACACACGGCAGGCTAGCGTCAGATGCCTTTCTCCTTCATTGGGGGACCGGCCTCCTGTACGCTTATCCTCCCATACCTTTGGTGGGGAAGATCTTACTGAAGCTCAAGCAAGACCGCGGCACCATGATTCTGATAGCGCCCTTTTGGCCCCGTCAGATCTGGTTCCCTCTTCTTCTGGAGTTGTCCTCAGAAGAACCGTGGAGATTGGAGTGTTTTCCGACTCTCATTTCGCAGAACGACGGAGCGTTACTGCACCCCAACCTTCAGTCTCTGGCTCTCACGGCCTGGATGTTGAGGGCGTAGACTTCGCTGCGTTGGGTCTGTCGGAGGGTGTCTCCCGGGTCCTGCTTGCCTCCAGGAAGGATTCCACTAAAAAGAGTTACTTTTTCAAGTGGAGGAGGTTTGTCGTTTGGTGTGAGAGCAAGGCCCTAGAACCTCGTTCTTGCCCTGCACAGAACCTGCTTGAATACCTTCTACACTTATCAGAGTCTGGCCTCAAGACCAACTCAGTAAGGAATCACCTTAGTGCGATTAGTGCTTACCATTATCGTGTGGAAGGTAAAGCCATCTCTGGAGAGCCTTTAGTCGTTCGATTCATGAGAGGCTTGCTTTTGTCAAAGCCCCCTATCAAGCCTCCTACAGTGTCATGGGATCTCAACGTCGTCCTCACCCAGCTGATGAAACCTCCTTTTGAGCCACTGAATACCTGCCATCTGAAGTACTTGACCTGGAAGGTCATTTTCTTGGTGGCAGTTACTTCAGCTCGTAGGGTCAGTGAGCTTCAAGCCCTAGTAGCTCATGCTCCATATACCAAATTTCATCACAACAGAGTAGTGCTCCGCACCCACCCAAAGTTCCTGCCGAAGGTGGTGTCGGAGTTCCATCTTAACCAGTCAATTGTCTTGCCAACATTCTTCCCCAGGCCGCATACCCGCCCTGCTGAACGTCAGTTGCACACATTGGACTGCAAGAGAGCATTGGCCTTCTACTTGGAGCGGACACAGCCCCACAGACAGTCCGCCCAATTGTTTGTTTCTTTCGACCCTAACAGGCTAGGGGTCGCTGTCGGGAAACGCACCATCTCCAATTGGCTAGCAGATTGCATTTCCTTCACTTACGCCCAGGCTGGGCTGGCTCTTGAGGGTCATGTCACGGCTCATAGTGTTAGAGCCATGGCAGCGTCAGTGGCCCACCTGAAGTCAGCCACTATTGAAGAAATTTGCAAAGCTGCGACGTGGTCATCTGTCCACACATTCACATCTCATTACTGCCTCCAGCAGGATACCCGACGCGACAGTCGGTTCGGGCAGTCGGTGCTGCAGAATCTGTTTGGGGTGTAAATCCAACTCCACCCTCCAGGACCCGAATTTATTCTGGTCAGGCTGCACTCTCAGTTAGTTGTTCTTCGTAGGTCAATTTCTGTTATACCCTCGCCGTTGCGAGGTTCAATTGACCTGGGTTCTTGTTTTGAGTGAGCCTGAGAGCTAGGGATACCCCAGTCGTGAGAACAAGCAGCCTGCTTGTCCTCGGAGAAAGTGAATGATACATACCTGTAGCAGGTGTTCTCCGAGGACAGCAGGCTGATTGTTCTCACCTACCCTCCCTCCTCCCCTTTGGAGTTGTGTTTCATATTTTATTGCTTGTCATTCAACTGGCGGGAGCGGTCGCGCACGGGCGGGAAGACGGCCGCGCATGCGCGGTGGGCGTGCCCTGCGTGCCGACCGTCCCGCGAAGCCTTTTCCGGTTGGTGGGGGCTGCCGCGAACGTCACCCCAGTCGTGAGAACAATCAGCCTGCTGTCCTCGGAGAACACCTGCTACAGGTATGTATCATTCACTATATTTCATTCCCAGAAGGTACCTGGCTTGAGGTTCCCTGGTCCAACCATTTTTTATATCAATTTATATTTCAACGTTTTATTATAATTAAAGCATAGCAATACAATATAAACTTCATAACTGATAGGTGTACAATTTTTAAAAACAACCAGTATTCTGCTGTAGTACAGAGTGAACAGCTAACATCCCCAAGAAAATGTAAAGTCCCGTAGCTAATTACCTACCCTACTCCCCATTCCCCTCTCCCTCAACCTTTTATATCAATTTAACATAGTTTGGAGACAGGGAAATATCACAGAGAATTTCATATCCATCTTGAAGAGTTATAGATCATGTTGCATTTTGGTCCTAGTTTAATGAAAAGAAGTGTATCTCAGGACTCCTTTGATTTTATTAATGATTGGTTTTATTTTAGTAAGGAGAGTCTAGATAATTTGATTCCATATAAATCCAGAACCAGAATAGTTAGATCCTCAGTTAAATGGTTTGACAAGGTGCTAGCTCTAAAGAGGAAATGCAAGTCTTCAGAAAGACTATATGGTAAACATCCATCTGATGAGAGTAAACTGAGTTGGAAATTAGTAAATAAAGATTACAAGAATATGCTAAAATTGAAAAGAAACACTTATTACTCACTTACTGATCTTAATAGTGATGAAACTTGTACAACATCACCGATGGTTAAAAGACCCTCAGCCTCCCAGTTGGCAGATTATTTCAGCTCTAAAATAACAACCAAATGGGACTTCTTTTATGAGTAATAATCCAGGTTTTTATTTCCAAACCTGATTTAGTATCTGTTGATAGAGTGTGGGGGGAATGTTCTCCCATATCTTGGTCCCTTGTTGATACTTTATATAAAAAGCATGCTTCCTCTTACTGTATTCTGGATACTTGCCCTCCTTATATTATCTAAGTCCACAACTTGCAAGTAAATATCTCTCTATATTGGCGAGCGAACCACGAGGAAAAGACTTCAGATACTTGGTGCTCACTGTTTTTTATTGAACAGTGGACCGCGCTGCTCAGCGTTTACTGTTGAAATTTTATTTTTTTCTTTTGTAAACCAGCTGGCGAGCATCCTCATAAGTCAAAAACCTTGTTTTTTGTGCTCATTATTCAAAACTCTTTTTATAATTTTTATTTGTAGATTATTATAATGAAAATAAACTGCCACTTAGCTGCTGTTGCACTGGAACTAGTGGGTACGCACGACAGCAAGCTCCTGTTTCGCTGGTGCTTCCTAAGGAGCTGAACCCATAGTTTTCTACAACACCCTGCAATCAAGTGAACAGCATTAACTTTGAAATTTTTCAGAGAGATTAGAGAACTCATAGATATTCTCCATAAATCCTTACACATACCTGATATACATGTTGGCATCTATCTTGTTAACCATCTTTTTGACCTAAGATGGCAGCTGGATTTTAAACCAATGCTGACTTTGTCAACCAATCAAATTTCACTAAAACTTCAAAGGGGACTTAACCTTTTAATCAATTGCTCCCAAAATACTACTCTTTTCTTATATATTGGAAGATACTTTATAAGAAAACCTTCCATTCCACTCGATTGTTTAACCCTGCTAAAGCTAAGGATCCCAATCTATAAATCCAGCGTTGTTCCCTCAGGACTAATTATCAGTCTCTATCTCTGCTTCGTAACGATTCTGGGATATGATCAATCACTATGCATTTGAAATCCTCAAACTTGTGTGTTTTCTCTATACTGTGTGTAACTAAAGGGCATGACTATTTCAAATGATGCTTATGATCACTAAGTCTTTGTTTCAGAGATCGCGGCGTTTTCCCTCCTTATATTATGATTTTTATTTTTATTTTTGTTACATTTGTACCCCACACCTTTTCCCACTCATGGCAGGCTCAATGTGGCAGGCAATGGAGGGTTAAGTGACTTGCCCAGAGTCACAAGGAGCTGCCTGTGCCGGGAATCGAACTCAGTTCCCCAGGACCAAAGTCCACCACCCTAACCACTAGGCCACTCCTCCACTGCTTCAAGTAATTTTAAATTTATGTTATTGGACTGGTTACATACCTCATTAGATTTAGGGGAGTTTCCCCTGGACTTGGCAGAAATTTTTTTACTCCTATTATGAAGAATAACAAAGAGCCTAGTAATTTAATTTCAAATTATAGGCCAGTAGACTCTTTGGCCCACTAGTTGTTTAATTATTTAGATTGCCATAGTATTTTCCACTTTTCGTAATCTGGATTTAGGTCAGACTTCAGCACTGAGACAGTCATTGGTTCATTGAAAGATAATGCTTGTAAATTGTTGCGTGAAGGCAGGAAAGCTCTGATGCTGCAGTTTGACCTATCCAGTGCTTTCGTCCTATTGGATCATGAAATTCTTCTTCAATCTCTGGAAAGTCTAGGAGTTGCTTGGAAGGTAATCAACTAGATACTATAGAGTAAAGTTAGATGGTAATTTGTCAGAAAAATGGAGCAATTCCCCCTTTCCTCTTTAATGTCAGTATGCATGCTTTGGGCTTTGCATTGGAGAGGTTAGGGGTTTACTTCTATAGTTATGCCAGTGACATCACAGTTATGGTTCCCATTACATCGGTGGTTGAATCTCACTCAGTTTTACTTCATAACTTCATTGATACTTTAGATTTCTGGATGAAAATGCATAATCTTAAGCTGAATGCAGAAAAAACAAATTCTTATTGATTATTCATGCTACATTGGAACAGGAATAAAGTGTTAAGATTAATCAGACCCTTTATCATTTTTCTTCATCGATAAAAGTGCTGGGCATTTTACTGGACTGTAAGTTATCATTTGAATCCCATATAAATACACTCTCTCAAAGAACCTTTTTTATCATGTGCAATCTTCGGCAGGTTCGCAAGTACTTTGATCAAGACCATTTTTATTTGATAGTACAATCATTGATCCTAAGTATGCTGGATTATTGTAACATCATCCCCTAAACAATTACTGAAATGGTTACAATCCATTCAGAATACTGCGCTCTATCTGATTTACTCTTTGAAAGAGTATTATATTGTATCTCAGTATTATATAAAGAGCCATTGGCTTCCGGTTTACGTTAGAGTCCTGTTCAAAATTTTCTGTCTTATTTATAAAATGTTGCATTGACTGGCCCCATTGTATCTCTCAGTTCACTTTGCTTTCTCTCAAAAATCAAGGATCACTAGGTCAATTGCCTTATTCGCTTTTCCTTCTTTAAGAACTATAATAAGATGCAGGTTATTAGACAACCTTTTTTCATTCCAAGCCACTCGCCTTAATAAAGACTTTCAAATCCTTTTATCTGCTACTTTAAATTATTTCCAGTTTCGAAAACACGTCCAAACCTACTTAGAACATTTGTGTTACAATCTAATAACTAGCTTGGATTAGGCTAGTTTTTTCAAACTAGGTGTATGTATAATTCATGTTTATGATTTGTATTTCCTGGGAATGTCCATTTTCTTGTGAGTTGTGATCTGCTTTGAACTGCAAGGTATTAGCAGAATACAAGCCATATTGTTTGTTAATGTTAACTGTCTAGAACAGGACTCCCAAAGCAACAGCCGGTTTGGACAGACAGTTCTTCAGAATTTATTTGGGGTCTTGAATCCAACTCTACCCCCAGCCCATTTGTTTTCTCTTTCAGGCAAATTATGCTGTTTGGTTTGATTTGTGGTCCTGCCTGTCACAGATATTAGTTGCAGCCCCTTTTTCTTTTAAGACAGACTGGTAGCTAGAAATTCCCATCACTGAGAAGACTATATCCTGCTTGCCCTTGGAGAAAGTGAAGCTACTCACCTGTAGCAGGTCCCATCTTCCTTTGGATTTGAATTCTATCAGCTGTTGTATCAGACTGGAGGAGTGGCCTAGTGGTTAGGGTGGTGGACTTTGGTCCTGGGGAACTGAGGAACTGAGTTCGATTGCCGGCACAGGCAGCTCCTTGTGACTCTGGGCAAGTCACTTAACCCTCCATTGCCCGCTGCATTGAGCCTGCCGTGAGTGGGAAAGTGTGGGGCACAAATGTAACAAAAATAAAAAATAAATAAAACTGGTCTCACTTGGCAACGGCACAAGTGTACATATGTACTTATGTACACATGTGCGGTGAGCCACTTACATTCACCTCTGGAATAGACTCGGGGGATCATTTCCCATACCAGTCTCTGTTAGATGACATTGCCCATCAGTCAGAATACTCATCTTGCTGTCCTTGGAGAACATTTGCTACAGGTAAGTAACTTTTCTATATCTTGGGGCATAAAGTACATCAAGCAGCTATTCATGAAAGTGTCTTGACACCAGTGTTTCGGCACACACCATGCAGACTTTGTGAAAATGTAATGTTACCAAGTTGTTTATTCTTGATATACTGCATCATACCGTCTGAGTGGTTTACAGCCAACAAATACAAAGATAGGAAAGAACTACAATAATAATATTAGGACCACTTGAGGAGGTAGAAAACTTAGATAAGTCAGTGTTGCATTGCAGAATCAACAAAGGCAGTCATAAACACACGGTCTACCAAGCCACCACAAAGGCAACGGTCAAAGAGCTCAAAATGAAGTTTGAGGACTCAATGATGGGACTCAAGAAGACCCACACCCAAAAGCAACCTTAAACAGGAACATCTTAAGGCCAATTTTGAATTTATCAAGGTCATTTTCTAGATGAAGTTGGAATGAAAGGGAACTCCAGAGCTGGGGATCAGTTACATCAAAATTCTTGGGACGAGTGGAAGCAAAGTGAACACACCTCAAGGAGGGCACAAACAGCAGATTATGAGTAGAAGAGCAAAAGTCTTTCCGGGGCACTTATGGTTTCAATAAACGAGCAAGATAAGAAGGCTGTCCAGAGTGGAGCACCTTGAAAATCAGAAAAATTAGTTTATAGGCAATCCGTTGAGAAATAGGGAGCCAGTGCTCACTAATGGGAAGAGGTGTGACATGGTCATGCCTGTGAGAATTCATCAGGAACCTTATAGCCAAATTTTGCACAAGTTGCAAGGGATGTAAGAATTACAGCATAAATACAAAAATAAATGATTCACAACTTAAAATAAAAACAAAAAACAAAGGTGACTGACTTAAACAGACTATCACTACCAGCTTTTAAACCAAGCCCTTCTTTTAAAGACAGATACGTTCAAATTGTTCATCTCCTATCATTCACAACGTATGAATGTTTGTATTGTCACATTGCCATAGCCCAGTTGAACACAACATATAAGCCACTCAATTCAGTATATAAGTAATTGACAATGGTTCAAATATGATTTGTTCTTAAACATATTCATCTTGACATGTTCACACTGCTAGGTAACAGTCCTCATTCTATAATCTTATGTGCACGTTTTTGCGCTTAGTGTGCAAACTTGAGCGTGCATGTTATATTTAAATCTTTTTTTATTAAAGGATTGAGGTCACAATGTAATCAACATTTGCATTCGCTGTTAACTAACGTAATTCAACCAACAGTTTAACGTGCTTCAGCTGGTAACTGGTATCCTCAACATTTTACAACTTGCCCCCCTCCCTCCCACTACCCTCCTCCCAAACTTCCTCCCCTATTCCCCCTTCCCCCCCCAGTCCTTATAGTCCGTCAGCTGAGGTGCCGTTATAGATTTAGTAGATAGCTGAGCTTGCACGTTATAGAATGGTGCCAGTTATGTGTGTAGCTTAATTGATAAATTAGGCACTAATTTGTGCTAACTACCAATAATCAGCGATAATTGGAGTTAATTGGTGCTGATTGGTACTAATTTGCACATAATTGTACTTAGCCGTAATTCTATAACCTTACCGTTGAAATCCTTTAGCACATAAATGCAAGGGACATGGGAGGGGAATGGGTGGGTCAGGGGTGTACCCAGCACTTAAATGCTTGGGTTGTAGAATACTGACAGATAAATGCGAAACTGTAACATTTAGTCGCAGACATTTACAACAGCCATTGCCGTGTAAATACCAACTTAAGAAGCTATTGTGTTATAGCAGTTACATTTGTAATTGCCAATATAGAATTCCTGTTTAACGCATAGTATCCTGGACCTAACTGTAGGCAATCTGTACTGAATTACTCCCGATACGTCATCTGTTAAATAAAGCAAATATCCCAGAAAAGTGGACAATTAGACCTCGGCATTTAAACAGATGTTGCTGCCCTCCATTTACAAATCCATCTTTGTTCACTTGTTATAAGTTGGCAATTATAGTTGTTTCCTCTAGGATCTTTCTGTTAGATGCTAAGAACAGAGAATGTTAATATCTGAAATTCATGTTGCTGGACCATACTGTAAGCCACCGAATTAGCCTTAATGACCTGTATTTCAGTGCATCTCCTGTATCTGCAAATTCTGGCTTTAAAAGCGTATTGGTTTTACCAACATAGAATTTACTGTATGGGCACTAAATGATATAGACAGCTTTGGTCGTGGCATATGAAGACTTAAAATGTAAACGTTTGAGGTCCACAAATTTTGGTATCTTCTTGTCACAGAAGGATTGAGGGCAAACAGAGCTCTTGGCCAAGGTTATTGTCTTATTTTATTATGTATGGTATGTTTTAACCCGCTGTGCATATTAGAACAGAAGGCTATAAGTTTGTATAATAATAACAATAATGTCCCTTATATTTCTTTTCAGGGTAAATGTTCTTGTTCTCCCAAATTATTTCTCTGTTTGTAAGCAGAAACTGGACTTTGAGAAGATATGGGGTGAAATTTTAAAATATTTCAGTGTTGCTTGGTGCTGTGTTGGATCAAATATGGTTTAAAAGTATATGGAAGTACAAAGATCAGTTATAACTCAGGCTTGGACCAGATGGCTTGTTGACGTGAGCTATGAGTGTTTTTCCTTCTGCAACTCCCTGAAGTTATGAGGAAGAAGCACAAAGGGAAGTCACGGCAGCCTACTATCTCTTGAGTTACTCACCCGTGCGCATATGCTGATCCTTCCTGCAGAGCCAGTGGAATCTACGGCCATGAGAGATGCTAATGTTACCTCAAGCTCGGAACAGCAGCAAGCACCTCCCTCTCCTGCTTTGGCGCTGCAAGCTGTTAATGAGCTACAGTATTCGTTATCACAGGATGATCCAGTTTCTGGAGAGGGGTGCTCCCAGCTGAGGAAATGCCTGGATCACTGTTAATGGAGGAGATGACTTCGGTTCAGCGCATGATGGGACCAAACAAGTAAGTACACTAATCGTCGAACGGCAGATTGTCCCTGCATTGTCGAACGGCAGATTGTCTCTGCTGCAAGACTTAGAGTGGTGGAAATCTGGAGCCTCTTGTGTTAAATTTTGTCACCCCTATCTGACAAGTATCACTTTAGACTTGGTATGAGGCGTTCTAACCACTTTGCATGGAGCTCTTGCAACTTTAATGTGGCGACTGCTTCAAATACTAATGCTGTGAATATGGAAGAGAATTTTTAAAGAAATACAGATGAAAGATCAGAAAGTTGTGGAGGAAACAGCAGAACCACAGAAGGTTCAGTCTGTTCTAATTAAAGGTAAGGTATCTGTACATAAATGCATTGAAAATATGGAAAATTCTATGAGATACTTAAACTTGCGTTTCTTGAATTTCCCAAAACAAAAACCCAAGTTTGTCATCAGTTCAGTTTTTTGGAAATACCTGTAAGAAATTCTTCCAGTATCAAAAAAAAAAGCTATACCTTCAGTTACTAGGTCTTATATATTTATATCTTTAAAAACTATGAATGCTTCAAATCAAGAAGTTAATGAAGGAGCTGTGTTTCAGTTAAATTTAGAGGAAATATCTCAAGACAGCTTGAATCTTACAGATTTCTTGGAAAGATCTGAAACAGAATCTGTAAGCCAGGCAACCCTCATTGTAACTTGGTTTTCCCCAACACCGGGATCATGTTCTGAAGTTATTTTTTCGCCACAGGCATAATCTTTATATTAGACGAAAAAATTGGTGTGCTTTAACAAAAATTACACAAGAACGTACAAAAAGGTTTCTTCAGATGAAACAGGTCTTGGCCCTTGGTGGTAAATTCTTCCTGCAATTTCCTCTTACATGTGTGATAGTTCCATTTTTTTTTTTTGTCTCTGATCAGCTGAATTTTTTTTAAATGCTATGAGATTGGAGCTTTCTTTTTCAGCTAGTGGTGATTTTATTTTATATTACATTTGTACCCCGCGCTTTCCCACTCATGGCAGGCTCAATGCGGCGGGCAATGGAGGGTTAAGTGACTTGCCCAGAGTCACAAGGAGCTGCCTGTGCCGGGAATCGAACTCAGTTCCCCAGGACCAAAGTCCACCACCCGAACCACTAGGCCACTCCTCCACTGGTGCATTAGGTTCAACTGCTTGAAGTTATTAATATTTGACTCTCGTCTTGATTCTTATGATAGTACTTTTTTTTTCCTTCTTTGTTTTTCCCTTAGCTTTGGGGAAATTTTCTTTTTTGAATCTTTCTCCTAGATTCTGGTCTATATAGCACTAAATTTGTGTTTTTGTTAATTTTGAAAGACGTCACCTTGTTTGTTCTGCTAAAAATGCTTTTCAGATTCATATGTAATACTTGTATGATTATGTTTAAATGCAATAAAATATTTTTTTTAAAACGGAGGCTCTAATAATCTGTACTTGTGTTATCAGCTCTGTATTATGCTATCTTAATCGAAGATTCCAGATATCCATGTTCATAGAATAGCTGTATCATTAGAAGAACTCTCTAACTGTAGAACAAATGGTCAACAAGTGACTTAGGTGGTCTTTTATTAAGTTGTGATAGCGTTTTTAGCTCATGGTAGAAATCAGCTGGTGGTAAATGCCAAGATACCCATTATATTCGTAGGGGCGTTTTGGTGTTTACTGCCAGCTGATTTCTACTGCGAGCTAAAAATGCTACCGTGGCTTAGTAAAAGACCCCCCCCCCCCCCCCAACCCTTATTCATGTAAATGTTTTTGGTGACAGCTCCAGTACATCAGTAAAGTGTTTTGATCTGTGGTTTTCCTGTAGTTGAAAAAATAAAATGTCCAGAAAAGAAACACTTTTTCACAACTTGGTATGGAAAATGTAAGCTAAAATAGATAGAATCACATTAAAAAAAAATTCTTTTAACACATGACTGTCTAAATCATTAAAATAGCATCAATAGACATCAACTTAGGAGACAAAACCGAAGGTAATCAAAATCCCCCAAATTTACTTATTATGGAATTTGTGGAGAAGGTGTTTGGAGGGAAGTGGCATTAGTTCGGTTGCCATGGTTAGGTAGTTTTTCTTTATTAATTTGAAATATTTGTAGCCTGCACTATCCTCCCACTCCAGGAGGGTTACAATAAAACACACATAAAATAATTAACAATATTTAAAACAATATCAGAAAGCAATGCCAAGACATAAGATTTATAACAAAAAGGCTTGAGAAAATAAACGGGCCTTAAGCTGTTTCCTAAGCTGTGCTACTAAGCGAATACATCATATTTCGAAAGGTAGAGTGTTCCATATACAAACACTTTCAACATAAAAAAATGGCAAAGCGGTAAACGTCCAATCTGGTTTGTCTGAGCAAAAGTACATCAATGGAATGTAAACAGCATGTTGGATGGTAGATTCATTAACATGCCATTGTACAGGCAGCCAGTGAAGGTCTTTAAGTACAGGAATAATGTCTTGTTTTTCTTTAGTGGTTGATTTAGCTATGTGTAAAGTGCAAGAATGAATGGTATAAGCCATATCCATTAATTTGTATTTTGAGGTTTTATTTGTTTGATTTTAGAAAACCTATATACAAAGAAATTAAATCTTTGAGTGAAAATTACATCAATCAACAAAAGAAAAAAAGGAAATCAATCTTAAGAAAAAAGAAAATACATTATCAATGTTCTTTGTTAGCCCACAAATGGGAGACCAAGAATAGGTAATTATAGAAAAGAGAGAAAACATGGGAAACAACCCATATATAATAGCCCTGAATTAAAATGATAGTAAGACTCCACTCAAATACAGTTCTTTTGCCATCTAGAAAAAATTGCAGCTGAGAAGGCTCATAAAACACATATCTAGCTTCATTCAAATTCACTAAACACATGGATAGCGCTACTGAAATGTTGCACTTAGAGCCAATACTCACTGACCTAAAGTAAAAAAAAAAAAAACTTCCTTCTGTTCTGTCCATTGAGATTCAACTGGGAAAATCAAGATCTTACCTCCTAAAAAGTCACAATCCACTTTCTTAAAAATAATCGCAGTAAAGCATCCCTATCCTGAAGAAATACAAAAGACACAAAATGGATCTAATATGTTACTCTTCCGCTGAAGCCTCCAGAATTCCAGTCAAATACAAGCTCAACTTGCTGTGATCTTACCAGAGAACTGCGTCACTTTTTTAATGACAAAGGAATGTAATATATTTTATTCAAGGGAGGCAGTCCAGAATCTTCATATTTAAAGACCTCTTTAAGAAATCTATGAAACACATCTCTGAGTATTACTGCCATTAAATGTGGAAAGTTCAGCAGCCCTAAGCTTAAAACTCGTATATAATTTTCAAAGAACTCCACCACCCTTTCACGGAGAGGGTGGTGGATGCTTGGAATGCCCTCCCACGGGAGGTGGTGGAGATGAAAACGGTAACGGAATTCAAACATGTGTGGGATAAACATAAAGGAATCCTGTGCAGAAGGAAGGGATCCTCAGGAGCTTAGCCTAGAATGGGTGGCAGAGCTGGTGGTTGGGAGGCGGGGCTAGTGCTGGGCAGACTTATACGGTCTGTACCAGAGCTGGTGGTGGGAGGCGGGACTGGTAGTTGGGAGGCAGGGATAGTGCTGGGCAGACTTATACGATCTGTGCCCTGAAGAGGACAGTACAAATAAAAAAGTAGCACATGAATTTATCTTCTTGAGCAGACTGGATGGACCGTCCAGGTCTTTTTCTGCCGTCATCTACTATGTTACTATGTTTCTATATAATATCATCTTGAATAGAAGTAGTTTGCAAAGATTTCACCTGCTGAATCTGGTCAGACAAACCTTCCACAGCAACTCCTGTAGCATCAAGATCCTTTCTCTAGCTTGAAATGTTTTCCAGAATCTTGGAGAACTGCAGGTAGAGCCACAGAACAGACTCTGTAAAGTGATGTGATGGATTTTTTATATACCGCTAACTTCCTCTTAACAGAGGTTCAAAGCGGTTTAACAAAAAGAAATTACAACCAGAAAAAGGAAAATGATTATGATGTAAGCCATTTAAACAGATAGGTCTTTAACTGCTTTCTATGTTTTAACGATTTTTATTGATGATACAATACTGGACAGAACGAAAAGGTTTACAGGTATTATTGAAACCACATCTTAAACTTATATTCGAACATCAAAAATGCCATCATCAACTTTTTAGCAATTTCCCCCCCCCCCCCTCCCCCCCTCCCCCCCCCTTTGTCCCTCCCCCCCCTCTTCCCTCCCTCCTCTTATCTAATCCTTTTTAGCTCCATTCCCATTCTCTCCTCCCCTTCACCTATTGCTCAGCGAAGGAATTCACTCAGCTTTTGTACAGTCAGATTGTCCAGGGTAACCTCATTATCCTTATTATCCTAGCCTATGAGAATCTTGCCCTTTCTTTTTAGGGCCGCCAATATGGCACCCTGGTACAAATAGCTGCGCCTGAATCAGGGGTGGTCTCCTGCTCACCCCGCACTCAGCTACGCCGCCCCGTAAGTGAATCCCTCTATGCTCACTTGCTATATATAGGAAAAAAAAAAAAAAAAAACCCCACAGCCTTTTATAGTGTGTCCAATATTAGGCTTCGCGCACGCGGTGCCAGGGATTGGATGTAAGGTTTCCAAACCTCCAGGAATTGTGCTCTCTTCTTCGGGGAGTTTCCCACCATCCTACGCTCGTGTATTAAGAGCTCATGAATTTTGTTTCTCCAATGCCAAAATTCTGGTGGGTCTTCACTCAACCACCCAGTCATAATCAATTTTTTCCCCAACAAGCAGGCCTTGCGCACCAATGACTTCTGATTTCCTCTTTGGAGGACGAAAAGCTCGTGTTTATCCAGAATAACCCCCATAAAAGAACAATTTATTCGAGATTCCACTAAGCCCTCCAGGTATTGTATTATATTGTGCCAAAACCTTTGCACTGCAGGGCATTCCCACAGACAATGATAAAATGTGCTTTCCCGTTGCCTGCATTTAGAACATAGTGGATCTTGCACTCCTCCCATCTTAAAAACCTGTAATTTAGTCATGTATGCTCGGTGCAAAATTCGATATTGACATTCCCTTAGTGTCGCATTAATCGATATCTCAGGTATTCGGGATGTCAATTTATTATAATCCAGCACTAAACTGGGCTGCTGTATTTCTCGTGCCCAACGTGCAGTAATAATTTCGGTTTTTTTCCCTGGACCCATCTCCCATAAGGCCTTGTGTAGCTTTGATACTGTAAGTCTCTCCCCAGTTACTGTTTTAAAGAATTCCCTGATTTTCTTCCCATGCCCACTGGTCAGCTTTATACTATTTAGAGATCGAACATAATGAGCTAGTTGCTGATAAGCAAATATGTGACTAGTATTGAATCCAACCCCCAGAGCACCCAAATTTAACAATCCTCCATTGGTCCCTAGTACGTGCTCCAACCGCGTAATCCCCTGTGAGCCCCACCTTCTAAACACCCTGTTCTCTGACCCAGGTGAGAAGTTTGGGTTGCCCTGTAATGGCATGATATCCGACACATCTCCCTCCATCCCCCAGTAGCCATTGAGATCTCGCCAAACCGCCCGCATTGGTTCCAGTAGCAAACTTCCCTTAAACTTATTTGGCAACTTGTGCCCCTCCGCATGTAATAAGTAGTGTGGGTGAAATGGCAGGAAATATACCTGTTCTAGTTTCCATGGGGTAAAATCTTGTTTATCTAATAACCAGTCTCCCAGATGCCTCAATAGACACGCCTGGTTATATTTTTTAATATCTGGGAGCCCTATACCTCCTAATTTCCAGGGGCCTACCAGTATGTCTAATGGTATTTTAGGTTTTCTTCCCCCCCACAGAAACTGCCTTAAGTATTTATGGAACTGCTTAATATCTTTGTTTTTTAATCGCAGCGGCAAAACCTGCAGTGTATAAAGCCATCGGGGAAACTCCACCATGCGGAATAACTGGATCTTCCCATGTAATGTCAGCGGCAAAGCCTCCCATTGCTTCAGCCGACCTCTCATATCTTCCAGCAATTTAGTAAAGTTGAGAGTGTAAAAAATCTTTGTGTCCATGGCCACCTGTACTCCCAAATATTTGATACTTTCCTTGGCCCACTTTAGCAGAAAATCATTCCCCCACTCCATTTTAACACTATCTGTATCTGTCAATGCCAAGGACTTGGAGTAGTTTATTTTAAAACCAGCAAAATCTCCATATTCATGGAACAACTCCAACAGAGCTCCCAACGATCTCTTGGGTTCTGTAAGATGCACTAATAAGTCGTCCGCAAATGCTGATATTTTAAAGCCAACCGAACCCCAGTTAACTCCCACTATCTCCGGGTGGGACTCAATCTCTCGTATTAGTGGGTCTAGTGCTAGTACAAATAATAGCGGAGAGAGGGGGCACCCCTGCCGTACTCCCCTCCTTATTGAAAACGGTTGTGACCTTACCCCATTTATCCACATGTACGCTCGGGGGTCTGAATAAAGAGCCTCCACTGCGTTCCTAAAAAAATCCCCAATACCCACTCTCTGCAATACTTGGAGCACAAAGCGCCACACCACCCGATCAAATGCCTTCTCTGCATCAAAACTTATCAGCAGAGAAGGCCGTTGTTGTTCCCTCACTTTCTCCAAGGAAGCGATAAGGGCTCTGACACCCACCACCGATCTTCCCTTTACAAACCCCACTTGCGGAGGGGCCACCAGATCCGGCAGCACTCGTGCCAATCTATTTGCCAAAATTTTTGCATATAATTTAACATCACAGTTTAAGAGGGAGATCGGTCTATACGATTCCATTTCCCCTGGATCCTTACCGGGCTTAGGTAGAACAACAATTTTGGCCAGGCCAAGAGTCTCCGGCATCGTAGCGGTACTAGCCATGTGGTTAAATAAATTTAACAGAGGTAAGGTCACCTGTTCCTGCAGAATCTTATAAAAGGCCATACTAAAACCATCTGGTCCTGGCGCCTTATGCACCTCACTCTGTTGCATGGCCAACATTAATTCTCCCTCCTCAATAGGGGCATCCAATATCTCTCCCTGTTTCGCCGATATTTGTGGCAGATCAATATTTTCCAAAAATAATGTGCTATCTGTTACTATCCCCGATGGCTCCCCATACAGGTCCGCATAATATCTACCAAAGCTCTCTACTATATCTTTTTCATATCTGACTACTGTGCCATCCTGTCTTTTTACTTGCAATAGTCGGGTCATTCTTTTTTCCCCCTTGGCCAAACGACTCAGCAACGCTCCTGCCTTGTTCCCATGTTGGAACAACTGATGTTTATAATACATTATGGATTTCTTAGCTCTCTCATGTAGGAGCTCATTTAACTCTCTCTGTGTTGTCAGATAAACTAGTTTCTGTTCTTCTGTTTGTGTAGCCCCATATTTCTGTCTGTGTGTTCGGACTTCTTTTTCTAACCGTAATATTTCTTTATCCCTTCGCTTCCGCGTCCAGGCCTTATAGTTAATAATTTCTCCTCTCAGGACTGCCTTTGCCGTTTCCCAATACAACCCATATTGATTTTTGTGTTCTTTGTTATTGTGTTCATAGTCTCTCCACTTACTCTGCAACATTTCTCGAAATTTTGCATCTTTATACAGTTCAAATGGGAAAGACCACCCTCTATATCCACTTCGGTCACCTCCCAACTCCAACCGCACCCATATGGGAGAATGATCCGAAATTTCACTTGGGCCTATCTCTGCCTCCACAGTTTTAGCAAAAAGGGGAGTTGAAATGAGTATGTAATCTATTCTGGATAGTGAAGAGTGTGCCCGAGATAGATGAGTATAATCCTTGCACCCTGGATGTAGCACCCTCCAAACATCCACCAATTCCAATGTAGAACATAAGAATGGTAACCCCCTCTGATAGTGTCGTGGTCCCAAGCCCCCCTTGCTGGTCTTATCCATCTCCGGGTCATATACCATGTTAAAGTCCCCTCCCAGTACCACATTACCCATCTGATATGGGGCTAGCAGGCTTACAATTTCTTTATAGAAATTTTTTTCATATACATTCGGTGCATAAATATTACAGAATACATAGGGAGTTCCCCCCAGCTCCACTTCTATCAGGACATATCTACCCATTGCATTCCTCCTAACCGCTTTTACTGTTATTGGTAGTCCCTTGTGAAATAATACCAACACTCCCGCCTTTTTATTATAAGCGGGAGCGCCCACTGCCGCTCCTACCCAGCCCTGTTGGAATTTATCATGTTCTTGTGCCGTCAGATGTGTCTCCTGAAGAAACACAACATCAGCCGCCTGGCGCTGCAATGCCTGCAAAATTTTTTTCCGTTTTATAGGCGAGGAAACTCCCCCTACATTCCAGGAGAGCAATTTAACTGACCCCAACACTCCACTTCATCCATTTCCCTTGTCTCAGCCTTTTTTTGTTACACAGAGAACGTACCTCCCAGCCCTTAGGTACCCCTCTTTTTATCCACAATGTCCTCTCCTGCCATTCCTCCATTCGCGAAGCCTTTGATGACAAAACGTTAAAATAACATACCTTAAACCAAATAAAATAAAAATAAATCAGCTTAAAAATCCCCCGCTCCTCTACCCGCTGTTCCCTTCCCCCCTCCCTCCCACCCTTCCTCCCCCTCTTTCGTATTCTATACATTGCGTTCTCTAAGAACCGGTCACGCTGCCGCCCTGCCCCTCCCCCCTGCAGCTCCGTCTTTATCAATATGTTCAGGGCCCACTTCCCTGTGCCCCTTTATGTTGCCAACTCTCCTCTTTCGTTTACATATTTGGGAATTCCCATTTCGAACAACATGCATATTCAACATCTTTAACTTGAAAACTCCCTCCTCCCTTAAACATTTGAGGCATTCCCTTCTAATTAACCTTCAATTTAAATATAACCATGACTCTTAAAACAGCTTGTTATGTATATTTAACTTTACCTCTCCACAAATCCCCAACTCTCATGGAATTAAGCCATTGTCCAAAATGTCTCACAGCAGTGGCGCTCTCAAAGTTCTGCTCCTGCTGCTGCGTTCTAAATCCTCTGCCTCTGCGGCAGATCATTGTAAAAGTTCTTTAGCCTTCATTCTTGCAATAATTCCTTCTGTTTCCTTCAACTCACTTCATCCTCACTCGTCCGTTCCATGCTTCCTTTTATCTGCTTGGCATACTGCAGCGCTTCCTTTGCGGTGTCAAAAAAACGGGTCCGACCTTCGTGCTGGACCCTCAATCTTGCCGGATAGAGCAGTGCGAACCGGATCCGTCTATTATGGAACTCAGTGCATGCTTCTACAAATTGTTTTCGCTGTGTCGCCACTGCGGTCGAAAAATCTTGAAAGCACAACACCTTGTGCTTTTCGTAGTTCACTGTGCCCCGGGAACGCCATAGCCTCAAAATCTCCTGTTTATGGCTGTAATTTAATATTTTGCAAATTACCACTCGAGGCCTTTGTGCTTCGGGCTTCAGCTGACCCAGACGATGTGCTCGTTCAATCTTTAAATTATTCGCCAACTCCTGTGCTTCAAGCGCCTTCGGCAGCCATGTTTCCAGCATGGCCCTCAAATCTACTTCTCTTACAGTCTCTGGGATTCCCACCAGCCTGATGTTGTTCCTGCGTGATCTATTCTCTAGATCATCCACCTTTGATTCCAACTGGGTAATCCGCTGCTGCCATTCTTTATGTTGGCCCTCCTGCTGGGTACTCCTATCTTCCAGCTCCGATAATCGCTGTTGGAATCCCGTCAGGTCAGTTTTTAAAACTTCTAGTTTCCCATCCATAACATCAAGTTTCTCCGAAATTCTCTGCAATTTCAGGTCCACGGAGGATTCCAATAGTTGCGATACCTCCATTGCAATCTCATTAGCCCATGCGGAGCTCACTGTTTCCCCCGAGGGGCCGGGATCCGCCATTTTATTTTCTCCCGTTCTCCCTCGTGCTCCATCTTTCCGCAACGTTTTGGAGGACATAATTTTGGAATTCGCTCTGTAAGTTCTACCATTCGCTAGTTTGGGATATCCCGTCTGTCTATTTTCCTGTTATAAATTTCGAATTCGCCGATTTAAGCTGCTAGGGGGGGCGATCTTATAGCGGGGCCTCAGAGCTCAGTCTTGCGGCGTCCTACCCCTCGCCTAGCATCACGTGACTCCTAACTGCTTTCTAAAGGATAGATAACTGGAAGACCTGTGCAGTTCCAAAAGAAGCGAAAGCCATAAACGTAGTGCCTGAAAACGACATCTCGTTTGTTTGCATCTAACACCAAGAGGGCAGTAAAAGATGGAATGAATTCTTACTTTCAGACTCTGTGTGCAGGAGGAAAAGAAGTCAAATAAAAAAATATTCTGGAGCAGAGCCATCAAACATTTTGAAAATTAAGCTGTTTTTTAGACGTTCATGGCTGATTTCCAATCCAGTCAAAACATCATCATGAGAAAGACGCCAATGGTATTCTACTCTACTGCAGTTAGATTTTAATTTGGCAAGATCTTGTGTAAACTATTTTGCCTTATGAGAAAGCAGGACTGTTTTCCTCACCAGAGGAGCTAGAGCATCCCTGGTTTCTGATAGAACTTTGTGCCAATTATTATAAAAAATAAATCTGAGGAGTAGAAAAGTCAAAATCTAATTGAGGTAAAACTAATCCCAAGAAATTATCAGCATCTATGTGTTTTCTGGTGACTTTACAGTAAAATGATGATTGCCATTAAATTTCTTAAGTGAGAATATAAAGTTCGATAAACAAAATGATCTGACCAAAGTATTGGAAGCCATTCAACATGAGAAACAGAAGAATTAGCAGTACTTTCTTGTGTAAAGGTTATAAAGTCTAGACAGTGACCTTTTTCATGAGTAGGTTGGAGAGGGCCTAACGACAGACCCACTGAAGATGACTCCAGAACTTGCCAAATGAAGTCACTGGTTTGACCAGAGGTGGCAATTGAAAAGCCAAGCCAGCGTCCTCATCTTCCATAGCAGCCCCTAAACGAGCTCCTACCGAAGCTGTAAAAGCTGCTATAATTCAAACCAAGGCGTCTGCAGTGAGAGTCCCGCTCACACATGCTTGCTCCAGTATCTCTTCTGCCCTCACTTCCGCACTGACGGCTCCATTCTGGGGCAAGGGAATGGCACAGGGCCTGCAGGACTGAGTGAAGCTTCGCTCCCGAAGCTAGGGTCCTTCTTGTCCTCAGCAGCTGGTACGTCTCTTGGGGTGCAAAATGCTGTGATCTCAGCCTGCTGAAGATGGGAGCCCATCAGGCGACACACGTGTGTTGACACTACTACTAATAATAATTTCTGTAGCACTACTAACGTACGAGGCGCTGTACACATTATATTCAGGTACTTTCTCTGTCCCTGGAGGGCTCACAATCTTAAGTTTTTGTGCCTGGAGCAATGGAAGGTTAAATGACTTGCCTAAGGTCCAAAAGGAGCTGCAGTGGGAATTGAGCCCAGGTCACCAGGATCAAAGCCCACTGCAGTAACCATTAGGCTACTTGTCCACTCTCTCCCCTCTTCCCTTAGGCATCAGCAAAGGTAAAGTTTAGAACAACAACAAAGGAGAGAGCTACAGCATCTTCTCACTCTGTGGCAGCGATCTTGGTCCTATGTTGAGTTTGGCTGGTCTGTAGTTACAAGGGTTGTTGATTGACTGTTTTTAAAAGAAGGGCTTGATTCAAAAGCTGGTGGCACACAGTTTGCATCTTTTAAGTCGTATTTAGGTTGCAGTTTTAATTACATTTGAATAAATTAGTTTTGTATTTTAATTTTGATATATCTTTTGTAAATATATTGGGATGTGACTTAACACGGTCCCCAACACAGGTACAGTGTGTGCTGAAACACTACTGTCAGGCAAAGTTTTATGAATGATGGCTGCTTGGTTTTCTTGACCCAAAAATGTTTACCTTTACTCGTCAGTTTAAGTGCTTTGTTTTAATAGGATTTGCACTGATATGGTTTCTTTTGGGAATGGCAAAACACTGTGAAATGTGGCTTCACATAAAGGCTCTTGATTGTAGATGATTTATAATTAAAAATTCAGAAATTTAAAGAAAAATGATCTGGTCAAAATTCAGTCCATAGCTGTCCGGTTTTGTTGTTTTGTGTTTGTTTTTTAATGCTTTGGTCCACAGACAGAATTAACTGGCTGCCAGGATTTACGCAGGTTCCAGCCAATATTCAATTGGAACATGCCTAAAACACTTATGTGGGTCCCAGCTGAATATTGGCTTGGATTAACATAACTTTCAGTACCATTGGGTACCTTTCCAATGCCACCCCCTCTTGCCCATTCCCGGTCAGAATAGGCCTCTGGGCTTACCTTGACCTCATTGATAGCCCAGTAGGGCAGTGGGGGCAGGAACGAAGCCCATTGGCTCCTGCCCCTAGTGGGTGCATCTTGAAAATAGCCTCTAGAAGTTGTAGCCATTTTCGAGATGTGGCCACTATGGGCAGAACGAGTGAGTTTTACTCCTTCCCCAATAGCCTTTTGGACCACCAGTGAGGTTAAGGTAGGCCCGGGGAGGAAACTGTTATGACCAGGGATTGGGTGGGGTTCTCAACCTTGCTTTTTTTTTTGGGGGGGGGGGGGGGGGGTGGAGGACATTGGAAACTTCCCAACTGGTACTGAGGGTTATGCGGGTGCTGGCTGATATTTAGTGCCGGCACCCACATAGCTATCAGGGCAAATTCATGATCTCTCTTTATGTGGTCCTGTGTGCCCTGCAAGATATGTGGTTGCTGGCACTGAATATTTCCAGCACTCTCAAAACACCTGGCTCCTTCCTGATTCCACACTTGTTATGCTCCTGCGCGGCCCAGCTCCAAAATGTCTGGTATGCCTCAATATTCAGCAGCACTGCCTGGTTAAGTGCTCCTGAATATTGGCAGTTAGCAGTCTCCAAGTAATGTATTAAATCACGGCAGATAAAGACTTGAATGGTCCACCCAGTCTGCCCAACAGAGACACACATCATCAATTCATGATTAAATCAACAATGAATGTGGTAATTTATAATTGATCATGGTCTTTCTTCGGCGTTTCTGGGACGTAGACAGTAGAAGTCCCTCCCATCTCTGTATTTATGTTCCAACTACTGGAGTTGCTGTTAAAGCCCACTCCAGCCTATCCAAATCCGTCTTCTCATTTGCGGGACCCCAGACTGTAAAAGTCTGCCCAGCACTGTCTTCGGTTCCAGCTACTGAAGTTGCCGTTGAAGCCCTTTCCAGCCCATCCTAAACTGGATTGCCATATACAGAACACAGATCTACAAAGTCTGCCTGGCACCGGCCTTAGTTCGTAACAGCCGGAGTTGCCACCTAAGCATCACTTGCACACGCACACACACAGGCAGCCATTTAAGGGTTTTTAAAATATACCATCCATTTTCTAATTCGAGATCATCCCAAGCCTTTTTGAATTTCATCACCGTTTTTGTCTCTACCATCTCCCTCGGGAGGACATTCAAAATGATTTAGCAAACAGGAGCTTTAACTATTGGACAGGGTATGGTGAATGATTACACTAGTTACATTGATGGCTTTTAAGTAGAATAAGAATGTAAGTCCTGATAGAATTGCGCACATTTATTATTATTTAATGAGCACCCAAATATAGCATTGCATATTTGTAGACATATGTTGTTGGTTTATTTATGATCCCCCTTCTGAACCACTTCCCAGGGTGACTGAAAGACTTGATGCTGCACATGTGCTTTTAGTGGTGATTTTCTTCAGCCAGGAGAATTTCGGAAATTCAAGCGCTGCACACAGAACTGTTTTATGTGTTTCACAGAGGCGGGAGTTTTCGTTCAGATGGTGCCTCCTTTCTTTCCAGAGTTGTCTGTGCTTTTCATCCGAATTAGTTTTATCCTCCTTCTGGGATTAAGATTCTGGGGAAGAATTTGTTGCGTTGTTTGTTTGTTAGAGTGAATTTCTCTACTCAGGTGGGTTGTTGGTACTGTTTGGTACTGTTGGGCGAACCTAGGAAGGGTGAGGCCACTATGAAGGCCACAATAGAGAGCTAGCTTAAAGAGGCAATTTCCTTGGCATACCTTTTGAAGGGGCATGTGCCTCCTGTAGATTTGAGGGCTCATTCCACTAGAGGATTGGCAGTGTCATTGGCTGAAGCTCACACAGATTTGCCACCAGAGATCTGCAGGGCAGTGATGTGGTTGTTGGCTGCATTCCTTTTCCAAGCATTACAGACTAGATGTCCCTGACAGAGAAGATAGTCTTTGGAGTAGGAATACTCAGGGCAAGGGTGGTTAGGTCCCTCCCAGTTTTTGTAGGGTGTTCTGTTACATCCTATTCATTCTGGCTAGTTTGATAGACTGTTAGGAAGAAACATTATTAGGCAAGACTTTTTTCCTAAAACGTAACGCCTCTCTATGCCATATTGCAACTGTACCTTGAGTATTGTGTGCATTTCTGGTCCCTGCATCTCAAAGGTATAGTGAGAAGGTATACAGAAAGGCAACCAAAAGGAGATATGAATGGAATGCCTCCCTTATGAGAAATGGAAGAAGCCTGGAGAAGAGATGATTGAGGTGAGATATGATAGAGGCCTGTAAAATTAGTGGAGTGGAATGGCTGAGCGTGAATCAGTAGTTTACTCTTACAAAGACAAGGGGATATGCAATAACCAAGTAATAGTTTTTAAGCATATTTTTTCACTTAACCCATAATTAAGTTCTGGAATTAATTGCTGGACTATGTGGTAAAAGCTGTTAGTGTAGCTGGGTTAAACAAAATGTGAACAGGTTCCTGGAGAAGTCCATAAACCAGGGGTCCTCAAACACAGTCCTCGAGGTCCACAATCCAGAGTGGTTGTCAGGATTTCCACAATGAATGTATGTGATACTTATTTGCATGTAATAGAAGCAATGAATGGAAATAGATATCATGCATATTCATTGTGAAAATCTTGAAAAATCAGGCTGGTTTGTGGACCTCAGACTGGATTTGAGGGCCCATGCCATAAACCATTATTAAAGTAGACTTGAGTAAAATCTACTGCTTATCACTGGTGTTAGCGGCATGGAAACTTGCCACTTTTTGGGATTGTGCTAGGTACTTGTGACCATGTTTGGCCACTGTTAGAAACAGAATACTGGTTTTGATGGACCTTTGGTCTGAACCAACAAGGCAGTTCTTAATTTTTCTGTTCATTTTCACCGTCATATAAACAGTGGCATCAGTGTTCTGGTGATCTGTGTATTGCTCATAAGATGTATCTGATGGCATTTTTTTTTGTACTGTCTGAATATTTATTTTTCATTTATAGGTGGTTTCCCTATTTGATGTTTGTAGAGCTGTAGTGCCCTCAAGTGGACATTATTATTATTTGTATTTTTTCACCTTTTTTTTTGTTTGTTTGTAAGCTCTGGATGGACATTAAAGACTTTGACTGGCTCAGTGGCATAGCCAGATGGCCAATTTTGAGTGGGCGTGGAATTTTCTCTCTGTTCCCACACTCCACCCCTGCCCGCAGTTCGACATTACTCCCTCTCTCTTCTACTCCACACCCCTCCCTCCGACCGGCATCTCACATTCCCCTCCCCATGCTGGTAATCCGGCATCTCTCCCTGTCTCCCCCCCCCCCCCCCCCCCCCCCGTGTACTTTTTTTTAAACATCTTTTTCAATTCTGGTGGTCACTGGCAGTGAGCAGTGGTTCATACTTGCTGCCCACAGCACCAGAGCCTTCCCTCTGACACAGTCTCACTTATGCAAAAACAGGAAGTTGCATCAGAGGGAAGACTGTGGTGCTGGCATGAGCAGCATGTATGAATCGCTGTTTGCTGCCGGCAACTTCTGGAAGTGAAGAGAAGTTTTTAAAAGTTACATGGGGGTGGTGTTCAAGGGGTTGAGAGATGGTAGGAGATACTGGATCTCTTGACGGCAGGGAAAGAAAGATGCTGGGAGTCTTCAGTAGGTGGCTGTTGGATCTCCTCCTGCCATTGCAAGGGTGTGCTGCTGCTGAGTGGTTCTGAGCTCAAAGTAGGAGGGCCTAGGCATACCCATGGCTATGCCACTGCTGGCTTTTGTTGGAAAAATAACACTTTTGCTTTGCTTTAGTGCACTATACTTTCCTTTGAATGTGTATTTCTTTTTTTTTTTTCGGTACTTTATTACTTGGAGAGGATTAGAATTACTTCATAAACTACAAGCATATAAAATTGTAGCTGAATTTGCTATGTTTCCCCCCTTCATAGAACGAGGAGGAAGACTTCAATTGTGTGATTGCATTTTTCCTTGGAATGATTGCTTGTTTATACCAGGTAAGCTCTCTGTATTATCTGTCTATAATAGTTTTATCAGCATTATGCAGATAATAATGTGGGCACTCATGTGGGAATATATTTTGTAGAAGCATTTTAATTTTTGGTTTTATAGTCTTGTCTTCTAGGTTGAAATGTGCTTTTACTACTTAATAGCATATAATACTAAATTTGACTGTAAAAGAGAATATGTTCTTCAAAAAGGTTTGTTTGTACTTCAGTGTTTGTTGCTGTGCACCAAGGAAAAATTTGCTCCCTACCACCAGATTTTCAGTACTCTGCTGACCCAGCTGAGGGTTTTTATATTCCTGTGGCTGGTTTCCTTGCATCCAGAAGAGCGCCCCAAATTTTAAAAAGTTATTTTCACTTTTTGGAAGTGCATGGCACTGGAGTTTAATATTCTTCCCTTGTGAGGGACAAAGGCATTTCTACTTGGCCAATTTTTGAAGTAATAAAATAATATCAACGGAAGACCACAAAATATACAATACCAAGTCTGCAACCTCACTACCTACTATACCTTTTTGAAGTAGCCAGAATGAAATCTTTCTCTAATATCCAGATTGCTACACCATGAGGCATATTTTCAAAGCACTTTGGGAGGCTAAGTTCCATAGGTTTCTATGGAACTTTGGGAGGCTAAGTGCTTTGAAAATGAGCCTGCATATCAGCTTCCTTGCACCTACTGTTACTCTATTTTCCACTCTGTATATATTCCTGGAGTTGGTACTCTCCTCTCCGGAACCTGTAAGCCACATTCAGCCTACTGCTATGTGGGAAAATGTGGGTTACAAATGTAATAAATAAATATACTATAGTTACCAGTTGAAGCTCATCTTATGAGGGTTTGATTTGAGCCAACTGAGTAAGTCAGATTTGATTTTTGTTTTTCACACACCACCTAGTTTAACATGTTCTTATTGTAACGTGGCTATATATATAATTTTGAGTAATGCATGTGGAGATTTGTGTTCAGTAGCTAGTATGAAGACAAATGAGATTTCTTGTACTTTGTTATCCTGAACGTGCTTCTGATAGAGGATCTACTTTTTTCTAAGGACAAGCAAGACATATTCTCACATATGGGTGACATCATCCAATGGAGCCCATCACGGATGCTACCTGGCATTCAGAAAGTTTCTTAAAGACTTTGGCTACGCTGTACCGTGTGTGAGTTCTTTCTCACCTGACGTGAGTGTGCAGGACCAGCAGTCCTTGATTTCCCGCAGAACAGCCACATTCTCAGCGCTCCTCAGCGTGTTTTTTTCTTCACAGTTTCTGGTGCTTTCCCAAGTGGTACGTGGGACCCTTTTCATTTATTTTCTTTAGTTTTACCCTTTTATTTTTTCTTAGTAATTTTCGGTTTGTTTAACTTTCCTTTTATATTTGCGCAGCTCCTCTGAGCTCTTAGACCAGAACACTCATTTGGATTACTTTTTTTATTTAAAAAATAAAAGTTTGAACCGTTTGATTTTGTTTTGGCTATTTTTCTCCTAATGTCACTTAAAACTCCCAGTGGTTTTAAAAAATGTACTAGGTGCGGCAAGACCATTTTTATGACAACATGCACAATTGGTGGTTGCCGTTTCTAGGACATGACCACACATCTTCTAATTGTCATCTTTCTTCTAAAATGCAGAAGAGGACACAAAGTCAAGAGGCTCAGAGGGAGAAAGTTTTTGTGCCTCTTAAGTCCAGCACCGTTGGTCCCTATGGCTGTGAGAGCTGCATCAGACACTGGGGGCACACCAACATCGATGAGGTCTTTCTCTGCATCAGCATTGTGCACTGGTAGGGTCCCATCAGATGGACCTTCATCAGACCTGACAGGACATGTTAGGATTCAACATCATCCTCTTCAGCACCAAGGAATCCCGATGTCCTGCATTGACACTGTTTCTATTTGAAGCAAGGTGGCAGGAGCTCTGGGACATCAGCACCACCAGTACCCAAGAGGAGTTGGTGCTGAAAGGACTGCTCCCTTTCTATGGAGTAAATGCTGATGTGTCAGTCTCCTAGATGCCAGGATCAGCCTTCCGATTTGTCTCCAACATCTTCGCAGGCTGTCACTAACCCAACGCTGACCCTGCCTTTACTGATGCCTGCCCCTGAGGAACAGCTCCAGGCCATTCTGCAGGTGGACTTGGAGTGGGTCCTGACTCAGAATGATTTCAAAACCTCAAGGGCATCGATGTTTACCATGGTTCTACCCCATCCCATCCTCGAGGCCCATACTTTGTCTCTCATCTATGCCAGTGGTTTCCAAACCTGGTCCTGGAGACACCCCAGCCAGTAAGGTTTTCAGGATACCCACAATTAATAGTCATAAGAAAGGATTGCATGCATACCTCCACTGCATGCAAATCTCTCTCATGAATATTCATTGTGGGTATCCTGAAAACCTAACTGGCTGGGGTATCAGCATCAGCCTTGGAAGATGTGGCGCTCCTCTCCAATCCATCAGGAAAGAGGTTCCCCCGGTGTACAGGACAGGACCTGTCCCTCGGTACTCTCGCCCTGAGTGTAGACATCAGTCTAGTAGACCGAGGCAGACCCAGACTTAGCCTACTCAAGAGGAATACTTTGCTTAGTCTGATGACTGTTCCTGAGCATTTCGAGCCAGAGGAGGTCTCAAAGGAGGGCTCCCTTGGTCTACCATCAGATCCCTCCCCAACTCGAGAAAAGAGAAAGTCCATACCAGAGGACTTCTCCTTTGTTAGTTTTTTTGAGGGAGATGGCTAAGTCATCCCGTTTGATTTAGAGGTTGAGGATGAGCTCAGGGACTGAAATGTTGGATGTCCTTGATTATGAGCATCCTCCTCGGGACCCCTTTCTCTGTGCAGCCAGTTCCTAGGAAGGCGAACTCTATGTGCAGAATCCAAAAGGCTCCCGAATTTGAGAAGCAACAACTGCCCCACCACTCTGGTGGTTGAATCCACTTTCAAGAGAGCTAAGAGTTCTCAAACTCGCACTTCGAGGCCTCCAGGGCAAGATTCTAGAATCTTTGCTTCTTTTGGGAGAAAGGTTTATTAGGCCTCTGTGCCAGTCTTACATACAGTCCTACCAGCTCTACATCAGCATCTACTTGTGGAACTTGGCACACAGTTTAGCAGAGTTTGCAGATTCTTTACCATCTGATAAAGCTACAGAACTCAGTGTGTTAGTAGGCAAGCAGAAGGAGTGCTGAAAACACTGGGCCCAGTCAACCTACGATACTTTGAATGTGGCGTCCAATATTTCAGCATTAGGATTGGCATACACGCTCACCTAGCTACGTGTCTCAGACCTAGAACCAATGGTTCAAGAAAAGCTAGCAGATGTCTCTTGTTGAGGTGACAATCTTTTGTGGGGAGGGGGGAAGTGGAGGAGGTTGCAGACCTCATCAAGAACAGATTGAGATCTATAAAATCCTGAGTGGTGTAGAAAGAGTAGAAGTGAATTGATTTTTCAGTCTTTCAAAAAGTACAAAGACCAGTTGACACTCAATGAAATTACATGAAAATACTTTTAAAGCAAATAGGAGGAAATATTTTTTCACTCAAAGAATAGTTAAGCTCTGGAACTTGCTGGCAGAGGATGTAGTTAGCATATCTGGGTTTAAAAAAGGTTTGGACAAGTTCCTGGAAGAAAAGACCATAGTCTGTTATTGAGATGGACATGGGGGAAGCCACTGCTTGCCCCTGGATTGGTAGCATGGAATGTTGCTGCTAATTGAGCTTCTGCCAGGTACTTGTGACCTCTATTGGCCACTGTTGGAAGCAGTCCTTTCATTCTATGGCCTCCACTTCTCAGAGGTTTACTCTCAGAAACCAAAGGAGATCCTACTACTCTTAAAAGCATAGGTATTCTTCTTCGGTCCACCCTTCCCAGCAGTCTCAGGGGACTCCCTCCAGATCTGGGCAGCAGAGGCCCCAAAAAGCCCAGCCAACTTTCCAGTCAAAGCAAGGGATGAGCTTTTGACTGGCTCCAGGAGAGCAAAACTGTGATAAAAGTGACCTGTCTTGGACGGCCTTCTGGTAGGGGGGAGGCAAAATTCTTTCCATGCAAGATGGCCCCTTGTAACCTCTAACCAATTGAGGGGGGGGGGGGGTAATGCTCTAAACTGTTGTCAACTACCAGCAAATTGCCCACCACGAGTGTCACAGTTCAGCACTCAGCACCAGACTGTGCTTACAGGGAAGCTCTCATCCTCTCTACAGGCCCATGCTGTGAAGCCTGTATCACCAGGAGAAGAGAGGAAGGGATTCTATTTCATGTACTTCTTGTGCCCAAAAAGATGGGGGGATTTCGTTCAATCCTACACCTGAGAGCCCTGAACAAATATTTGGTCAAAGAAAAGTTCAAGATGTTTTTTCTGGGCACCCTGCTCCCCATGATTTAGGCAAATAATTGGCTGTGTTCTCTGGAGTTAAAGGATGCCTACACTCATATACAGATATGTCCATGCCATTTGCTTGTTGAGTCTTTACAAAATACCTCACTTTAGTCGCAGTGTGTTTGTGCAGACTAGGAGTACGTGTATTTTCGTGCTGGTTCACTGATCAAGAACACATCCAGAGATGGAATTTAGAAATCAATGCAGAGAACCATTTGGGTGTTGCTTCTAGGGCTCATTATAAACTTCCCAAAGTCCCACGTTCTGCAGTTGAGCAATTAGAATTTATTGGAACCCTGCTAGATGTGCTTCAAGCACAGACCTTCCTTCCAGATTTCAGGGCAGAAGCATTGATAGCAATCACCCTTTTGGTAGATGTTGAGGTTGTGGACCACATGGCCTCCATGGTGCATGTTGTACCCAAGGCATATCACCGTTTGAGAAAGCTTAATGGATCCTAGCTTACCAGTTGTCTCAAACCTCAGAGAACCTAGTGGACATCATCTCTGTCATTCCCATTCTGAAAGTTGTTCTTGTAGTGGACATTTCAATCCACTCTGATCTTGGGACTTCCATTCCAAATTTCCCCTCCCCACAAGACTTTGACAGACCTAGAGCTCACAAGGATGGGTTTCACAACCAGGGTCATTGGTACACTTAGGAAACTCAGCTTCACATCAGTCTCCTAGAGTTGAGAGCAATTTGAAACATACTGAGGGCTTTCAGGGATTGGCTGCTGCACAAATGTATTCTCATCCAGACAGACAACCAGGTTGAGATATACTATGTCAACAAGCAGGAAGGCACAGGCTTGTACCTCTTGTGTCAGGAGGCAGTCAGGATGTGGCATTGAGCCTCCAGCTGTGGAATGGTGCTCAGAGCCAAGTATTTGGCTGCCAAAGACAATAGCCTGGTGGACAGACTGAGCAGAGTAATGCAACTGCATAAGTGGTGTCTGAATATGGGTGTAGCCCGTCAGATGTTCTAAGAGTGGGGCACCTCCTTGGTAGATCTTTATGCCACTCATCTTAACAACAAAGTTCCTCACTTCTACTCCAGACTGAGATCACATGGTAGACTAGTCAGATGCCTTGCTCCTTCATTGGGAAGAGGGTCTACTTTGTGCATGTCCTCCAATACCTCTTGTGGGGAAATTTTTACTGAAATTCAAGCAGAATCAGAGAAATCATACTCATTGCCCCTTACTGGCCAAGGCAGATCTGGATCCCTCTACTTCTGGAGTTATCATCAAAAGACATGGAGGCTGGAGTGTTTTCTAACCATCATCACTCAGAATGAGGAGTCTCTCTTGCATCCCAGTCTCCAATCCCTAGCCCTCACAGCTTGGATGTTGAGAGCATAGAGTTTGTATTTCTCCAACTGCATGAAGGTGCCTCCTGAATCCTGCTGTCTGGTGTGAGGGCAAAGCCTTAGATCCCTCTCTTCCCCTACACAAAAACTGCTTGAATACCTTCTAAATTTTTCTGAGTCTAGCCTCAAGACCAACTCTGTAAGGCTTACCATCACCGTGTGGAAGGTAAGCCCATCTCTGTACATCCTTTAGTTCAACTTATGAGCGGTTTGCTATTGACCCAGCCCTCCCTCCCATCAAACCTCCCACAGTGTCATGGAACCTTAGTGTCATCCTCACCCAGCTGATGAAAGCTTCTTTTGGGCCTCTAGATACCTGCCATCTGAAGTTCTGTTTCTGGTGGCGATCACTTCAGCACACAGAGTTAGTGAGCTTCAGGCCTAAGTAGCTGATCCTATGTAAAGTTTCATCATAGTAGAATGGTTTTCCACATCCATTCTAAGTTCCTTTCGAAGGTGGTGTCGGACTTCCACCTTTACCAGTCAATTGTTCTACCAATATCTTTTTCTTGAACCCTATGCAAAAGTGCACTTCACACCTTGAACTGCAAGCGAGCCTTAGCCTTCTATCTGGACCAGACTAATGCCCATAGATAGTCCACCTAGCTTTTGTTTCTTTTGACCCAAACAGGATGGGGGCAGCCATTGATGAACACACTTTATTCAGTTGGCTGGAAGATTGTATCTCCTTTACTTATGCCCTGGCTGGGCCAACACTAGAGGGTCATGTCATGACTCACAATATCAGAGCCATGACTACATTGGTGGCACACTTGAGGTCAGCCTCCATTCAGGGGATTTCCAAGGTTGCAACGTGGACTTCAGCCTGCACATTCACATCTCATTACTGCCTTGGATGAGATTCTCAGTGTGACTGTCCGGTTTTTGTCAGACCATTCTGCAGAATTTGTTTGGAGTCTAAAATCCAACTCCACCCTCCTAAGGTCCAATTTTATGTTGTTCCAGGTGCACGCACACAGCAGAATTGTAGAAAAGTTCTTGGTTAATTGCAAGCCCCTGTTGTCTTTTTGTGATTATTTTCGATGAACTTGGTAGCTAGGAATTTCCATATGTGAGAAGATAATGGCCTGCTTGTCCTCGGAGAAAGCAAAGGTACTCACCTGTAGCAGGTGTTCTCCAAAGACAGCAGGACATATATTCTCATATACCTTCCCACCTCTCCAAAGAGTTATATTCCTTCAGCTGTTTTACTACACTGCTAGTCCCACATGCTCGTATTGGGTAGGAAGGCACTTGTAGATGTGCAGGCTTTAAGAAACTGTTGGTTTGTGTCTATGCCAAGGTCTGTCAGGTGACATCACTGATATGTGAGAATATTTGTCCTGCTGTCCTTTGAGAACACCTGCTACAACTAAATAACTTTGCTTTCTATGCTAAAGATTAAGTAGAGGAGTGTGGTAGCCGTGTTAGTCCACTCTTAAGGTTATCAATAGAAATCAAACAAAATAAAACATGGAAAAGAAAATAAGATGATACCTTTTTTATTGGACATAACTTAATACATTTCTTGATTAGCTTTCGAAGGTTGCCCTTCTTCGTCAGATCGGAAATAAGCAAATGTGCTAGCTGACAGTGTATATAAGTGAAAACATTCAAGCTATGACAGTCTGACAGGGTGGGAGGATGGGGGTGGGTAGGAGAAAGGACTTAATAGGATCTGGGGTTCCTAGCCCATTATAAACCATAAAGCTGTATTTCTCTGTTGATCACCCCACCCCTCACCTATCCACACCCATCCTGTTAGAATATCAATCATATGCTTTGATGTCCCCATGCATACCTCCTACCCACCCCCCTCCTCCCACCCTGTCAGACTGTCATAGTAATGCTTGAATGTTTTCACTTATATACACTGTCAGCTAGCACATTTGCTTATTTCCGATCTGAGGAAGAAGGGCAACCTTCGAAAGCTAATCAAGAAATGTATTAAGTTATGTCCAATAAAAAAGGTATCATCTTATTTTCTTTTCCATGTTTTATTTTGTTTGATTTCTATTGATATGCTAAAGATTGAATCCACTCAGCCCTTGCATTGTAAAATTCACATATAATGCTTCAGGCACTGTTTTTTCTTTATTGACACATAGCAGTGAGTCTGATTTTATTCTGTTTCCTTCTTTTGCGATTCCACAAATGATATGAATGATGAACTAACATTCAGTCAAGTGATTGTTTTAAAACCTTTGTTTTTTTTTGGCCAGTGTTATCTGTTTGCTTACTGGACTGGCTGGCGGAATGTCAAATCCTTTCTGACTTTTGGTTTAATCTGCTTATGCAACATGTACCTGTATGAACTGCGCAACCTATGGCAACTATTTTTCCATGTGACGGTGGGAGCATTTGCAACATTGCAGGTACGAATACGACGGCCGCTAGAAAAATGTCACGATTACAATGTCTGACACAAGCTGTGGAACATGCCACACCTCAAGAACGTTCCAGCTCAGGACTGAAAAGCCTTTTCCCCCGGAAGAAAAACACTATGCCTATAACCGTTTGCAGGTTGACAGCTAAACATTCTAGAATTGACTAGAAAAGGTGAACATTCTGGAATATATTGTTTAATAAAGATGAAATCCTTTGTTCAAGGAAATAATGGTAGAAAGGTTCCGCTGACTGGTTCAGAGCATTGAAAGGTCACTGAAATGTACAGAAATATTAAAGGTGTTTATTACTTGCATATCAGCACATTTGCCTTTGTGAGGCAGTAGTATTCAGTAGGCCAAATAAAAAAAAAAAGAACAAATTGGTATGCCTCTGTATTACTTACATCAGAGATCTCAGCCATTTTTCAAGCAGTGGCTGGTATGTGGAAAAAAAAATGTTCAGTGCGAGAGCCAAGACCATCACTGGGGCAAGGTGGCAGACACCCTGTCGGCTTCCACCATCCTGTCTCCATCCTTATCCCCTTCAGGATGAGCTCCCCCTCTCCCTCCAGTATTTAATCTCTCCCTGTACTTTCACTGGAGGCTTGTTTCTGATGCCATCTTTGGAACAGTTACTCTTTTTTATCCTCCAGTACCACATAAACTCTCAGTAAGTTTGAACTGCATGGTTCTCTCTCAGCCTTGTAAGAACAAAGTGGGATTTTGGACAGCACAGCTCAAACTGACCAAGTTGCAGGGTACAGATATTATTAATAGCTAATAGAAGTAGGGATGCCAGCAGCAAGTCTGAGTAAAAAGTGGAAGGAGATTGTGTACTGGAGAGAGAATCGGAGTTCACCCTTAGGGTTAATGGGTGTCGCTGCCACTGGCCCCTAGGCCTTGCAATGAAGAACGCTGATTTACATTATGGGGAAGAAGAGGAAGACCAGGAGGAGGAGTAATGCTGAATCGCATTAGAAAAAAACTCCTGTGTTTATCTTGATTCGTTCCCTGTGCAGATCACTATCAGGCTTATTTTCGAAATAGAAGGGCGCCCATCTTTCGACACAAATCGCAAGATGGGCGTCCTTCTCCCAGGGTCGCCCAAATCGGCATAATGGAAAGCCGATTTTGGATGTCCCTACTGCTTTCCGTCGCAGGGACGACCAAAGTTCACGGGGGCATGTCGGAGGCGGGACTGGGGCGTGCTTAACACATGGGCGTTCTCAGCCGATAATGGAAAAAAGAAGGGCGTCCCTGACGAGCACTTGGCCAACTTTACTTGGTCCATTTTTTCTTGCCACCAAACCTCAAAAAGGTGCCTGAACTGACCAGATGACCACCAGAGGGAATCGGGGATGACCTCCCCTTACTCCCCCAATAGTTACTAACCCCCTCCCACCCTAAAAAAAAAAAAAAAAACTTAAAACATATTTTTTGCCAGCCTCAAATGTCATACTCAGGTTCATCGCAGCAGTATGCAGGCCCCTGGAGCAGTTTTAGTGGGTGCAGTGCACTTCAGGCATGCGGACACAGGCCCATCCCCCCCTACCTGTTACACTTGTGGTGGAAAATGGGAGCCCTTCAAAACCCACCAGAAACCCACTGTACCCACTTTATAGGTGCCCCCCTTCACCCCTTAGGGCTATGGTAGTGTTGTACAGTTGTGCGTAGTGGGTTTGGGGGGGGTGGGGCTCAGCACCCAAGGTAAGGGAACTATGCACCTGGGAGCAATTTGTGAAGTCCACTGCAGTACCCCCCTAGGGTGCCCGCTTGGTGTCCTGGCATGTGAGGGGGACCAGTGCACTACGAATGCTGGCTCCTCCCACAACCAAATGGCTTGGATTTGATCGTTTCTGAGATAGGCGTCCTCGGTTTCCATTATTGCCGAAAATCGGGGACGAACATCTCTAAGGACGATCATCATGTTGAGGTTCGGGCGTCCCCGACTGTATTATCAATACGGGTTTCCCCGCCCCTTCGCCGGGATGTCCTCAGGAAGACTTGGGCACTCCGATTATGCCCTTCCACATCTCTATTTGCTGCAGTTTCTCCCCCCCCCCCCCCCCCCATTGAGTAACAATGCTGCATTGTTACTGACAATCCTTTCAGTTAGAAGGCAGTGCTCAGAGTGAATAGTGACCTGTGTAACTGTTGACTGTATGTATGGTTTCTGATAGTTCTACATACTCTATCCTATTACATATATTCAGTTTTGTAATGTAACTTGATATTGATCTCCTATTCTTAGTGATCACTTTCTATTCCCAGTGTAATTTATAAAACAAAAATGTTTTGGGTACAATAAATGCATTTTAAATTCTTGGGCTCCCCCCCCCCAAAAAAAAAAAAAATAAGCTAAATGTGCTCTTGATAAATAGGATGGCCCTTGGCTATTCTGTTTAATAACGGTATAAAATGATTATCTCCTGTTTTGTTGTTCACTGTTTGTGAAAGGTTTATCATGCTGCGATAAGCATTAATACATGCTGACTTCAGCTTTAAATGGCATATTGCGGGGCATGCTGAGACCTCCTGCAGTCATTTTTGAATGTGTGTGCACACAAACTCACCCTATAAACTAGTCAGTATTTTTATGGAGAGGGGAGTAGGTGTGACTCCACGAATCAGTTCAAGAACAACAACAAGAGTCCAAATCTCCTGCAAAAAAACACAAGAAAACAACAAAACAAAGCAGAAGAAATCCAGAAAGCCCAGACTGAAACCACAGATGGTAAGAGCACCAAAAGATTTTTATTTGGACCCTATACAGTCCGTGTTTCGGCCGAAAAGGCCTTCTTCAGGGGTCTTCAAATTTGAAGTATACAGATATTCCATCCAAAGTTGTTGTTACATTTGTACCCTGATCAGCTGAATTTTTTTTAAATGCTATGAGATTGGAGCTTTCTTTTTCAGCTAGTGGTGATTTTATTTTATATTACATTTGTACCCCGCGCTTTCCCACTCATGGCAGGCTCAATGCGGCGGGCAATGTAGGGTTAAGTGACTTGCCCTAGAGTCACAAGGAGCTGCCTGTGTCTGAAGTGGGAATCAAACTCAGTTCCTCAGGACCAAAGTCCACCACCCTAACCACTAGGCCACTCCTCCACACAGAATGAGACAAACTGAACTCTGGTGCTGTCCAAACAGAGCATAGACACTAAAGCCTGTCTATGCTCCGTTTGGACAGCACCAGCGTTCAGTTTGTCTCATTCTGTGAGAACTTTGGCTGGAATATCTGTATACATCAAATCTGAAGACCCCTGAAGAAGGCCTTTTCGGCCGAAACACGGACTGTGTAGGGTCCAAATAAAACTCTTTTAGTGCTCTTACCATCTGTGGTTTCAGTCTGGTCTTTCTGGATTTCTTCCGCTTTGTTTTGTTGTTTCCACTAAACAGTTCAGCTGCGTTGCCGCACACTAACTGGTTAGCGCTTGATAAGAGGTGAGCCCTTACCACTTACAAAATAGTTGGTGGTAAGGGCTTATGTGCTAATGGAAAAATTAACATGTGACCATTAAAATTAAAAAAAAAAAAAAAAAACAGGAAATGTGGCCCATTTTACTGCTGTGGTAAAAGGGCCCCTAACCAAATTGGGTCCTTTCACTAAGCCGCAGTAAAAAGTAACCTGCGCACACTGGGCCATTTTTTACTACAGCTGCGGGAAAAGGGTTTTTTTTTAATGGGCCGGGAAATGGGCATGTGCGCTGAAATTAAAGCTAGTGCTGCATGACTATTTACGGCCTGAGCCCTTACCTTCACCCATTGACTTAGCGGTAAGAGCTCACGCCCTACCTGCGCGGTAACCATACAGGTCGAGCGCCAACTGCTGATTACTGCCGGGAATCTCTCCCCCCCCCCCCCCCCCCCCCGCAGTAGAAAATAGAAAATAATTTTCTTCCGTGGGATTTGGCATGTGCCAAACTCAGAATTACCGCCGGGTGCATGTGCTAGCCCGGTGGAAGTGACGATTTGGCGCACACCACCCACACGGTAGCCCTCCCACGCCTTATTAAAAGGGCCCTTGAGCGAATTGTGTTGCATCTGCACATATCCAAGCGTGTGTAAGTTAGCATACAACCCGAGAAACCATCTGTCCAAATTACTTCTCTTATAATGTACTGCAGGTCCGATGTGAAAGTGAATTAATCAGTAATTCGGGCCCTTCATTTTCAGTTTTGATTTTTTTTTCCTTGACATTTATCAGTAATTATAGCAAGAAAAAATGGGAGAAAATCCGTGGAAAAATTATTCCCTTTTCCAGGTAAATATCGGTTTAGTTAGGTGAACAGAAGCCGGGACAAATTTTTATATCTATATATATAAAAGGCAACCCCAACGTTCTGAAGCCTCCACGGAAGTTGAGGCGCCCGAGATATCTGGTGTGCCCTGGAGTGTCTGCACCGCCCTCGCGTCAAAACGTCATGACGTCGAGGGCAGAGCTATTGACACTCGAGGGCCGAAACGGCCCACAGCGAACAAGGCAAGTAGCTTCAAGGGACGGAGGGAGGGGGCCCCTTGCTAGCGCCCGTTTCATTCCGCTCAGAAACGGGCATTTTTTCCTAGTTTTTAAATAATTTATATTAAGTCAATGTAGGATCACAGAGGAGATGCTCCTGAACTTATATGACAAACCACATCACTTTACAAATCATTAACAAGGCTAGATGACAAATGTATTCACCTCTCTTTCTAGCATCTCTTGTTGTTTATTCCACTTTTTATCCTGGCATCTCTCACTATTTTGCATAATGTTTTCTTTAGTTCTCTCGGTCTGTCATTGTCATATATCTATGCAAACAATGTTCAGATTATCTTTCCTGTTTACTGTAGGTGGAAGAGAAATCAAATCATTTACCTACAATTACATCTAGCTTAGAGGGTAATACCATAGCCCTCCAAGGAATAGTCTAGGGGTTTGGATATACTCTACTATGGAAGGAAGCTCTCAGGTTAATCATGTTGTATCTTCTGTTTTTCATAAATTATGGTTTTTGCATCAAATTAGAGCCTTTTCTTCTGGATGATCTACCGAAATTGGATCGTGCAAGTTTAGTTTATAAAAACTTGATTTACTGCCCTTCACAAAAGTCAGAGCACTGTACAATAAACCAATAAAAAACAGAAAGGAACTATAAAATATTTGTGAAAGAATAAAGTTAAAAAGATTTTCAAAAAGTTATTATGCAGACTGCAGCTCAGCACCAGGACCCCCCAATTAAGTGAAAGAGGGGAATGCTGATCTAAACAGATGGGCCTTTAGCAAAGATTTAAAATAAAAGGAGGACTCTTCCGAGCAAAGGTCATAGGGAAGGGCATTCCAAAGGGAGGGAACTGTAGAAAAGGGCAGAACGAGTGGATTCTAAACGGGAAAGATTAACTGAACGGACGGAGAGACAAGAAGCAAGAGAAGAGCGAAGAACATGGGAAGGGATATAGGGGGGAAAAGAGCTGAGAGGAGGGAGTGCCGAAATAGAGCGCTGAGATAGGAGGGGGTGCCAGAATAGAGCTAAAGTAAGAATTTTAAATTGTACGTACAAAGGAACTGGGAGCCAGTGATGATGAGCAAGTACAGTACAAAGACCAGGGGGAACAGTCAATGAAATTACATGGAAATAATTTTAAAACAATCAACCTTCCATACAACCTCTACATCCAGCACCCTTGCTCACACCTCCCATCCAGCTCCATCCACACAAATAAACATCCAACCCACCCCCCCTCCCGCTGTCTCAGGTATGATTGGAGTCTGTGTAGCGAGGCTTAGTAAAAGGACCCCAGAATGAGTAAAACAATATAACATCAGTATACTACTTTAAGTAGGGATATCTCTAAGATGGAGCATTACATTTATTGTTAAGTGAGTATATTTTATGTAAGTTCTGTGTTGTGTTGTGGCCTAATGTATTTTTATTTGGGGGGATTATATTGTAGTATGTATGTTGGGTTTGTTCTCCACCAAGTACTTTTGGATTGTCAGGTAATAAATATTTTAACGAAAGAAATAAAATTAGTATTTAAAATGAAATGTGTAAGCCTAAAATCTTTTGACAGCCCCTGGAGGTTTCTCGTGACGACTTTGCAGCCCTTTACATGAACAAAGGCTGGAGACCACTGGGGTAGATGCTCAGATGTTGGGTTTCCTTGTGCTCTACGTGCATAGCTTCTCACCAGTTACTGGGCCCCTGTGTATGAAACTCTTTTCATAAGATTTCACAGAATCTAACCCTTAGGACAAGTTTGCCAAACTCAGGTCCCTTGTGAGCAAAGGAAAGGATTACTTATTATCCTTTCTAAATGAGAAGCTAAGGTTTGTAAACACATTGTGTTTACTCACATTGAAAAACAAGGTCAGCTGTACCATAATATACATCTTTATATAATTGATAGTATAATATGCATTGTACTTGTTTTAGAACTCTTTTCTTATTGAGATTATGTATGTATTTAGTTTATTCAGTATGTCTTTTTATATGAAGTATGCTTTTTTTATTTTTAAAGTATTGCTTATGATTGAATTATAATGTTTTTATATGTATTTTTATATTTAAATGTATGAAGCTCTTTGCACCAATTTATTTAGATAATGTTATTTTAATGCTAGGACCACAATGCAGGCACTTGCGAAACACGGCCATGTCAGGTCAACAATAAAATTTATAACCAGTGTGTGGCTCCAGTAACATCATTATCCCCCTGACCGTCTCCAGTTGCTGCTGTTTTTGTTTCTGCTTCTTAGTGACGTTTCATATCTTGAGGGAGAGGATGCTGGCCCTTATGCAACAGTAACACCTGACTTCCCATGGTCAGGGTAAACACACATATCCTAGGTTCCAGATGGGTTGTGGCTTTTTTTTCTTAGGATTCTAGCTGCGAGATTGGTCAGACTATAAACTGTAACAGGGTGTACCTCTCAAGAGCGGCTCTCTCCCTGGTCACCCCACCCCCAAACCCCTTGAAGATTGGAGTGAGTTCTTCCATCTATGTTGCAACCTGTTGTGTCTTTCAAGATTTGCCCTATGATTCCTAGTGATCATTGGACCTACCTTGAAAGACACAAAGCCATCTGCTAATGAAGTAAAACTGCACCCAATCACTTTAAACATGGGAACCCACCACCAGGTCCTTTCTTCCGATATTGTTTCCCAGGGCTGCCAAACATAATGATCTCTGATCCAGCTTCCTGTGTAGTTCTGGGAATCAGTGATGCCATCAGCAGCCCACTTATTTATATATTTTGCTCACACCTTTTTAAGTAGTAGCTCAAGGTGAGTTACATTCAGGTACTCTGGATATTTCTCTGTCCCAGGAGGGCTCACAATCTAAGTTTGTACCTGAGGCAATGGAGGGTTAAGTGACTTGCCCAAGATCACAAGGAGCAGCAGTGGGATTTGAACCGGCAACCTCTGGATTGCAAGACTGGTGCTCCTCTCTCCCCCATTAAATCACTGTGGCTCAGAAAGCACTGAAACAGGAATGAACCCACCTTGTTTTCTGTTTCTCATCTTCCCTCCTGTGCAGTATATATTGACTTCAGCCCTGCTGTGTTCTGTAGGCCAGCCAGCTTATTTTCGAAAGTGATCGCCGGCCATTTCCCAACATAAATCGGGAGATGGCCGGCGATTTCGGAAAAGTGGCGAAATCGGTATAATGGAAAACTGTTTTTTTGACAGCATCGCCGCTTTCCCGTTGCTTCGCCAGTGAAAGTTCAAGGGGGCGTGTCGGTAGATTAGTGAAGGCGGGCATGGGCGTGGCTACCAGATAGCCGGCTTTCGCCGATAATGGAAAGAAAAAAGCGGCGTTAAGCAGTATTTCGCCGGCTTTACTTGGTCTTTTTATTTTCACGACCAAGCCTCAAAAAGGTGCCCCAACTGACCAGATGACCACTGGAGGGAATGGGGGATGACCTCCCCATTCTCCCCCAGTGGTCACCAACCCCCTTCCAAACTAAAAAAATAAAACTACAAACCTTTTTTTGCCAGCCTCAAATGCCGTACCCACGTCCATGACAGCAGAATGTGTTGTATCCTCCGACAGCCTTTCCCTGGTTGCGATGTGGCTCTCGGGTGAGTGTGACACCTTTTCTGTTAGGTGCCCTGCAGTGTCAATTACCAATGCATTGTGTTGGGTGTAGGATACTGGGCTCTACTTCCATGGTGCTTTTCCCCCCTGCTAACTGGGTCAGAGTGTGCCCTGTTTTGTTTCCTGTTGTAGTCCATGGGTAGTGCCCATTTTTGTAAGCCAGTTTTAGTTCCCTTTCCTGTGTTACCCACGTTAGAGAACGTAGTTCTTACCTTGAATAGATCCTCAGAAGCTTAGCCAAAATTGGGTGGCGGAGCAGGTGGGGGAAGAGAGGTTGGTAGTTGGGAGGCGAGGATAGTGGAGGGCAGACTTATACGGTCTGTGCCAGAGCCGGAGATGGGAGGCGGGACTGGTGGTTGGGAGGCGGGAAATACTGCTGGGCAGACTTGTACGGTCTGTGCCCTGAAAAAGGCAGGTACAAATCAAGGTAAGGTATACACATATGAGTTTATCTTGTTGGGCAGACTGGATGGACCATGCAGGTCTTTTTCTGCCGTCATCTACTATGTTACTATGAATGGTGCTGAAAGAGGGCATTGTACACCATTGTGCCAGCTCTGACCTACTGCTAATCTTAGTACCAGGGGACTCTTTGCCAGTGGGGCACAACCTCTGATCTACCGTTAACTGTGAGTAAATGTGGTTATTTCAAGAAAGGACTTTTTCAGAGAGAGTCTTCAGGTAGTGGGTTGGGGGGCTCAGCTCCCAAAGTAAGGGAGCTATGCATGAGGGAGCTTTTCTGAAGTCCACCGCAGTGACCCCTAGGGTGGCTGGTTGGTGTCCTGGCATGTCGGGCGCCAGTGCACTAAAAATGCTGGCTCCTCCCATGGCCAAATGCCTTGGATTTGGCCGGAGTTTGAGATGGCCGACATAACTTTTCATTATCGCTAAAAAACGAAGCCGGCCATCTCAAACCAAGGCATTTGGCTGACCGGAACCGTATTGTCGAAACAAAAGATGGCCGGCCATCTTTTTTGAAAATACAGGTCTGGCCAGCTGTTTGCGGTGGCGCCGCCAAAATACATCGCTGGCGCCGTTCGATTATGCCACTCCAGAGCACCTAGTGGAGCTGAGCTTTTTCTTTCAGTATCCACTGCTAAAGACCATTTGAATACCTTCACGGCTGAAATTATAGGATGGTAACGCTGATCTTTTGCATTGCTAACCTGCAGATTTTAAGGTTGTTGCTTATTCACTTGTGTACTCAATGCTGGATACTGTGGGAAATAGGTCTGCTTTAATAGCTGCCTTGGCACCCTCCTGGATATAGGCTTAAGTCAGTGCAGTTTAAAATATAATTAAATGAACACTGTGCTTGCAACTTGGGAGACTGCTGATGACTTCAGGCTGCTTAAATGAGCCATGCCTTCTCCCTACTGACACAAATTAGTGAAGGGATGAGGGAGCCTGATGGGTGAGCAGGAATAAAAGATCCCCCCTGCCCACTTCCTCCCTTCATATCACTGTGGCTAATTTTTTTTTTTTTTTTTTTGGGGGGGGGGGGGGGAAGGGGGAATGTATCCCCTAAACCTGGGTTACAGTGGCTCTATGGTAAGCTGCTGTAGCAAAGCAAAGAAATTCAGCATAGCTCAGAGGATCTGCTACTTTAACTAAAACACAATGTGCATAATTTGATATACCAACATGCATATTCATGCATCTGTAAGCCTGTTTGGTTGGCTACAATATCCTGGGCTACCTAACATACTCTGTGTGTTCAACATGAAAAACAAATTACAGAATCACACCCCTTGACAATAGCAGCCTTAAGTCATTTAAAGGATACCAACTTCACACAGCGGGATGATGCAACCTATGCCCATTTACTCAAACTCTTCCAAGTTGGCCAAGGATTGTCTATAGGCCACAGTCTTCAAGTTTTGCTATTCTTTTGGTTGCGACCCTAGGCTTTGAGTAGGCATGCCAACATTCATATTCTTCTTGGTGAGCCATTCCATTGCTGCTTTTGCTTTGTGCTGAGAATCATGATCTTGTTCTGAACTTTTTTTTTCAAGGTGGTATATGCCAGTATTAAGTCTGGTATCTTTTGCACTGCATGTTTGTTCTGCTTGCTGGTCAAAGGTGGCCCAGAGCTGTCTTCCACAAACAAAGTCCAAGGCAGTAAGGCACTCTCCTTGATCTGGCTGTCATTGCCTCATCTGTTCCATTTAAGCTTGTGAGGAGCAGAATTGCCCAAGGTGTGTGGGAGTGGATATAGTACTGCCTGCCTCCCCCTCCTTTATCTGGACACTTCCTGCAGCTGCTGTTCTAATGAGCATGGGGGAGTTTGGGCATCATGATGGGAGGAAGAGAGACCAGGAAACAATGGAAGGAAGTGGACAACAGGTGAGAAAGACAAGGGATGAAGGATAAAGGAGGGAAAGGGTTGAAGCAAGAAAAGAAGAGCTGAAGACGAAGGGGAGGTGGAGAAATGATATAGAAAAGAAATTGAGTGCTGGGAAGTAAGGTACAGAAGTTATGGATAGGGATCTCACCACTACAAAGCATCCTTACAACATAACACTGCCACCACCATGCTTTACTTCGAGGGTGGTGTTAACAGGGTGATGTGCTGTATTTGTTTCATGCAACTCATTGCTTGATATAATTCAATTTTGGTCTCAGACCACGAAACATCTGACATGCATACAGTGTGTATGGCACATGCTGTGGTTTTTCTTTAGCTGTCTTATGTGGAGTAACCTTGAAATTATTGAACAGTTAACATTTCCTTGGTTTCACCTAGAAAAAGACCTTTTAAAGTCTCACCTTATGCTTCACAGTGACCTTCCTCAGCAGTTGCCTTAACTCTTGGCTACTGACTTTGGAGAGACAGCTTTATCAAGGAAGTGTTTTGGCGGTGTCATGTTGAATCTGACAGGAATATTGAATTACACATAATTTTTTCTATAGCACTTCCTCAACCTCTACCTTTGAATAACCTTATCCTGGTGCCATGGTTGGTATGTTTATACCTTACCTCAAATTTAATTTGGTACCAGCTATGGTATAGTTGGCCATTCCAACAAGGATATAACTGGGCCATTGGACATGATCCCTCTCATTGTATAATCTTTCTCGCACATTTTCATGCTCGCTAATTGGTAAGTTAGGTGCTAAGTGGTGATAACCACCAATATCAAACACTGTAACCCAGGTTTTTTTCTGGCCTTCCCCTTATCACTCTTAAACCTTTTCAGTTATTTTAGTCACTGCCATCAAACTTCTCTACAGGGCCTATCGATTTGGCCAGTTCTCACCTCTTCTCATAGCAGAACATTGGCTACCTATCTCTGCCTGGATAAAATTCAAGGTTTTAACGTTTGTTTTCAAAGACTGCCTTCCTTCAGTACTGGAGTTTCTAATTTGTCCCATGACTTTCTGATTTCTAATCCAGTCCCGGTTTTGCCCTGTTTCACTCATTGAATTGTAGTAGTTTTCTTCCAAGAAAATCAGTTCTACAGGTCCATCCATGTAATTGGACAAAGCTGAAATGGGTTCAGTCTGTTCAGGTTGCCTGGCGTGAGGTGGTAATCCTATTGCTGCTGCCACAATCCCAGGCTGGTGAGAGAGGTAATGAGGCTGGAAAGAGGTAGCAAAGGGAAAAATGGAGAACCTGGAAAGTGAACAAAGGTGAAGTGTTAAAAAAAAAACAACAATTAGAGAAACAAAAATGAGCTACCCAGGTAACTGTAAAAAAAAATGACTGATGATAACCTCAGTAGACCTCAGTTATGATACAATAATCTATCTATATATATAAAACTCACCCTCAACGTTCTATTGGCTGCTGACATCACTAAAGCCAAGGTTCGTATTTTCGAAGCTCTGAAGCCTCGAAAATCACAGTCTCTGGGCCCCGCCCTCGCGTCAAACGTTATGATGTTGAGGGCGGAGGCGGAGCAATTCACCGCCCTCGCGTCAAACGTTATGACGTTGAGGGCGGAGGCGGAGCAATTCACCCACATCGACAACGGGTGGGGAGGGGGGCACAGGAAAGCCTTGCTAGTGCCCGTTTCATTGGCTCCAGAAACGGGCCTTTTTTTACTAGTAATAATAATAATAAAAAGCTATATAGCTTGCTTTGCAAACTATTCAAAGTGGGTTACAATACATACACAATATCATTCAAGACACTAATGATAATAAAACATTTTAAATTTACAAAAAAACATATAAGACTTAGCCAGAAATCCAAAGGAGTACATGGAAACCACTAGTTAAAAAAAACTTTAAAAAAATTACACACATAACATCCCAAAATTATGCATTCTAAGGAAGAAAACAGTGCATTAGAAACACTCTGTATCTGTTCACACAGTATCAGTTGCTGAAAGAGCTGAGAATTCTGGGGGCTGCTCCTGGTGTCACCTGTAGGCCATCATAGGCATGTGTAGATCATCCACAGAAACATTTATACTTTATTACTATAAACCTCACCCACTCACATTGTTATTGCTCAGGCTGGGACATCACCTTTTAAATGAAGGAAAGTGTTAAGCTGAACATGGGTTATAAACTTAGCACCCACGGTTTACTTTTCCTGCAGTGTGCCTGTTCTTTGAGAATGTGGTAAAAGCAGTTAGCTTAGCAGGGTTTAAGGTTTGGATAGCTTCCTAAAAGAAAAGTCCATAAGCCATTATTAAAATGGACTTTGGAAAATTCACTGTTTATTTCTAGGATAAGGTGCATAAAATGTTTTGGGATCGTGCCAGGTACTTGTGACCTGGATTGGCCACTGTTGAAAACAGGATATTGGGCTTGCTGGACCTTCAGTCTGTCCTAGTATGGCAACACTTATTTACTTTGTATGGGTGAAAGGTAATCAGTATGTTACAGAAAGTTCTTTTCTAGAGGAATGGCTAGTACAGCCTTAGTTTATGGAAAGCAAACATGGAATTTCAACCTGCCTGAAGGCATGAATAGTCCAAAATAAATAAGGAGGAAATAAATTGCACACTCATCTTTAATTCAAACGGCAGTTAGCACAAACAAAATTGGTTGCTCTTTTATTTAAATTGAAAATGAGATTTTGTAGGTTTTTCCTCAGCAGCTTCCTTTTGGTTCTTTGTAACCAGTTCCAACTGAGCATGTGGCACCACAAGTCTTCATCACCTAAGTTCCCTGAAATTTCTTCCCGAGCTTTAACTCTAAAGTTTCATCGCTCTTATCTGTTGTGCATTTTTTTTTTTCAGCTAACAAAGCACGCTACAACAAGTTGAGGTCTACATTCAAGTGCAAATGTTAGTACACAGAAGTACCTTGTATGTTATCCTTGTACATTTTTCACATTTCTAAAACAATTCAAAATGCATTGAGATAGGAGTTTGCTTCACTCATCTACAAGATATACTCTATAGAAACATTCATGAATTAAGAATAAGAATTGAAAAAGTTTTGAGTGCATAAGTTCACACCCTTATATCATAGAAAAGCCAAATTTGCTCCATTTCCGAAAGTTTCAGTAACAAGGCTCATACATAGTAACATAGTTGACGGCAGAAAAAGACCTGCACGGTCCATCCAGTCTGCCCAACAAGATAACTCATATTTGCTGCTTTTTGTGTATACCCTACTTTGATTTGTACCTGTGCTCTTCAGGGCACAGACCGTATAAGTCTGCCCAGCACTATCCTCACCTCCCAACCATCAGCCCTGCCTCCCAACAACCGGCTCTGGCACAGACCGTACAAGTCTGCCCAGCACTATCCCCGCCTCCCAACCACCAGCCCCACCTCCCAACCACCGGCTCTGGCATAGGCACAGACCGTATAAGTCTGCCCAGCACTATCCTCACCTCCCCACCACCAGCCCTGCCTCCCAACCACCGGCTCTGGCACAGACCGTACAAGTCTGTCCAGCACTATCCCCGCCTCCCAACCACCAGCCCCGCCTCCCGATCTTGACTAAGCTCCTGAGGATCCATTCCTTCGGCACAGGATTCCTTTATGCTTATCCCACACATGTTTGAATTCCATTACCGTTTTCATTTCCACCACCTCCCGCGGGAGGGCATTCCAAGCATCCACTACTCTCTCCGTGAAAAAATACTTCCTGACATTTTTCTTGAGTCTGCCCCCTTCAATCTCATTTCATGTCCTCTCGTTCTACCACCTTCCCATCTCCGGAAAAGGTTCGTTTGCGGATTAATACCTTTCAAATATTTGAACGTCTGTATCATATCACCCCTGTTTCTCCTTTCCTCCAGAGTATACATGTTTAGTTCAGCAAGTCTCTCCTCATACGTCTTGTAACGCAAATCCCATACCATTCTCGTAGCTTTTCTTTGCACCGCTTCAATTCTTTTTACATCCTTAACAAGATACGGCCTCCAAAACTGAACACAATACTCCAGGTGGGGCCTCACCAACGACTTATACAGGGGCATCAACACCCCCTTTCTTCTGCTGGTCACACCTCTCTCTATACAGCCTAACAACCTTCTAGCTACGGCCACCGCCTTGTCACACTGTTTTGTCGCCTTCAAATCCTCAGATACTATCACCCCAAGATCCCTCTCTCTGCCCGTACCTATCAGACTCTCCCCGCCTAACACATACGTGGGATTTCTACTTCCTAAGTGCATCACTTTGCATTTCTTTGCATTGAATTTTAATTGCCAAACCTTAGACCATTCTTCTAGCTTCCGTAGGTCCTTTTTCATGTTTTCCACTCCCTCTGGGGTGTCCACTCTGTTACAGATCTTAGTATCATCCGCAAATAGGCAAACTTTACCTTCTAACCCTTCAGCAATGTCACTCACAAATATATTGATCGGCCCCAGCACCGATCCTTGAGGCACTCCACTACTTACCTTTCGCTCCTCCGAGCGAATTCCAATCACCACCACCCTCTGGCGTCTGTCCGTCAACCAGTTCCTAATCCAGTTCACCACTTCGGGTCCTATCTTCAACCCATCCAGTTTATTTAAGAGCCTCCTGTGGGGAACCGTGTCAAAAGCTTTGCTGAAATCTAAGTAGATTACATCCATAGCTCGTCCCTGATTCAATTCTCCTGTCACCCAATCAAAGAACTCAATGAGGTTCGTTTGGCACGATTTCCCTTTGGTAAATCCATGTTGTCTCGGATCTTGCAACTTATTGGCTTCCAGGAAATTCACTATCCTTTCCTTCAGCATCGCTTCCATTACTTTTCCAATAACCGAAGTGAGGCTTACCGGCCTGTAGTTTCCAGCTTCTTCCCTATCACCACTTTTGTGAAGAGGGACCACATCCGCCGATCTCCAATCCCTCGGAACCTCTCCTGTCTCCAAGGATTTATTAAACAAATCTTTAAGAGGACCCACCAGGACCTCTCTGAGCTCCCTCAATATCCTGGGGTGGATCCCATCCGGTCCCATGGCTTTGTCCACCTTTAGCTTTTCAAGTTGTTCATACACACTCTCTTCCGTGAACGGTGCTCTATCCACGTCAATCTCATTTGTACTTTTTGCAGTCCATCGCGGTCCTTCTCCAGGATTTTCTTCTGTGAAAACAGAACAGAAGTATCTGTTTAGCAAATTTGCTTTTTCTTCATCATTATCCATATAGCGGTTCGCAGTATCTTTTAGTCTCACAATTCCCTTTTTAGTCATTCTCCTTTCACTAATATACCTGAAGAAAATTTTGCCACCCCTCCTTACATTTCTAGCCATTTGTTCTTCCGTTTGCGCTTTCGCCAGACGTATCTCTCTCTTGGCTTCTTTCAGTTTCATCCGGTATTCCTCCTTGTGTCCCTTTTCTTGAGTTTTTTTGTATTTCTGGAATGCCAACTCTTTAGCCTTTATTTTCTCAGCCACTTGCTTGGCGAACCATATCAGTTTCCTTTTTCTCTTGCTTTTATTTACTTTCCTTACATAAAGGTTCGTGGCCCTATTTATAGCTTCTTTCAGTCTGGACCACTGTCCTTCCACTTCTTGTATTTCCTCTCATCCCATCAGCTCCTTCCTCAGGGCATGATTTTCCTCAGGTATTCCCCCATTTTACTAAAGTCAGCATGTTTGAAGTCCAGGACTTTGAGTTTTGAGTGGCCACCCTCCTCTTCAGCCGTCATATCAAACCAAACCGTTTGATGGTCACTGCTGCCCAGGTGGGCACCCACTCGGACATTTGACACATTATCCCCATTTGTGAGTACCAGATCTAGCGTTGCTCCCTCCCTCGTGGGTTCTGACACCATTTGTCTGAGCAAAACACTTTGAAAAGCATCCACAATCTCTCTACTTCTTTCCGATTCCGCAGACGGAACCGTCCAATCTACATCCGGCAGATTGAAATCTCCCAACAACAGCACCTCTCTTTTCTTCCCCAACTTTTGAATATCAGCGATCAGATCTTTATCTAGGTCCTCCAATTGTGTCGGAGGTCTGTAGACAACACCCACATGAACAGAGGTTTTATCCTCTCTTTTTAAGGTGATCCATATCGCTTCTTCCTTTCCCCAGTTCCCTGTCATTTCAGTCGCTGTGATATCATTTCTCACAAACAGAGCTACTCCTCCACCTTTATGCCCCTCTCTATCCTTCCTAAAAAGATTATAGCCTGGTATGTTTGCATCCCATTCATGGGAACCATTGAGCCATGTCTCTGTGATTGCAACTATGTCCAAGTCTGCCTACAAGATTAGGGCATGAAGGTCATGAACTTTATTGCTTAGACTGTGAGCATTTGTGGTCATCACTTTCCATCTACATTTCCAAGTATGTGTTTTGGTTTTAGTGATTTGGGGGTGTCTTTTCTCTTTGGGTACCGTCATATCTTTTTGTTCCACCTTCTTTGCTTTTTCTCTCTCTTCCGCCTCAGTTTTATTTTCAGGAGCATCACAGTGCTGTAGTGGAGCAAAAGAATTCTGTAGGGCAAAACTTGTGAGGGCGGATGCTTCTGTGTCACATAACGAAGCCTGTCTGAGCCTACTGTGAACCATCTATTCTTAGGTGGTATTATCCTTTGAGGCAGTGGTGAGAATTTGGTATGATTCTGTGCAGTATGATTTTGTGCAGTCCTAGAAGTTGCTTTAAGTGCATTCAATTCCTGCTTTACTTTGCTGAGCTCCTGTTTTAAACTAGCAAGCTGAAGACAGATAGGACAAGCTTTAAGTCTCCAGAAGCTTGGTCTTGAAACTAAAGCACCACAATTATTACAGAGAATAAAAGTCATCTTGATTTGTTGAAATGGGTATGAACAGGTGTACTATGATGGGGTTGTAATTAGGGTGGGGTTAATTTATGATATGTAGTATATTTGGTAAAGCTATATAGGAAGTGTCAGTCTTGCGGTGGGTGGGTGGGCTTAAGCATAAGACCTATGGAATGTGTTTGCTGTAACCTATCTCTAGAACAGCATTGAAATGCCCAGAGCCACAAGTGTAAGGTGGGGGGAATCAGAAAAATAATCTTATCTGAGAAGATCCGTCCAGTTTCTGTTCTGTGTAGAGACAAAAACCACTTGGAGAGAAAGCTCCACCTGTGCTATGCAATTACCTTACAACAAAAGCAGATGGGGGAGGGGAGGATTTTCACACAGAATGGAAGCAGAGGGGAAAAAAAATACAAGAGAAACTACTACCGATTTTAAAGCACTTGTTAAATCCAGTTCCTAGATTATCAACTATCAAATACAAATAGCCAATAAGCAGTTTTAAAATCAGTTACATAGAGTACAGATATCAATTAGAAATAGCCTTCTGGATGAAGAAACAATTTGTTTCAGCTGTACGATGTGAACTTGTTTTGTTTATACATAAAAATGTAGTTTATATACCACCATCCCGACACTCATTCAATGCAGTTACCATTAAAATTGAGTTCTGAACCCTCCAATCCCCTACCCAGAGACTGACAGAAGCATTGTAACAGAGAAACACCACCCTGGCAAAATTAAAGTCTATACTGATAGACTACAGCAAAACCAAGCAGTGTCTTCTCCTAAACTAGGAAAAGATACGTTTTAATTTTTATGGAATGCTGACAAGATTAGATTCATCTTTCAACATTGATTCTGCATCACTGGCACAATTACTGAACAAGCACATGGGAGGTAATTCTGAAACCGTCGTTGAAATTTAGGTGCTAGGATGCTGCAAGCTGATAATTCTGTATAAGCAATTATGTGTGTAATTGTCCTTATAGAATACTAACATATGTCGGCATTTACATGCCAACGTTTATACACGGCCACTTGAGCCATGTCAATGGCTGGTGTAAATGACTGTGACTAAATATTGCAGTTGCATGTTGTAATTGACAGTATGCTAGAATCTAAGCATGAAAAGTGGAGAGCACTGCCCATGCCCTTCCCGTGTGTATGCCCCCTTGCACTTGTGCTGTATTTAGAATAGCAACTAAGTGCAGTTACACGCTTAACTTTTATAATTAGTGCCTATCAGTGCCAATTTATTTTACTTAACATATTTTTGATATACTGCCAATCGCACAAAGTCATACATCTAGACAATTTACAAATTGAAAAACAGGAAGGATGAGCAGAAGGAAAAAAAGGAAGGGTTTGCAGAGATGAGTAGGGGAGATAAGTGACAGAGGTATGGAAAAACCTTGGTAGAGAAAGGTTACCATGTGGCTGAGGGGTAAAGAGATTTGTTGAAAAAGCCAGGTTTTGAGCACTTCCTTGAAGTTAATGTAAGGTGATTCTTGCCTGAGAGCAATGGGCAATGAGTTCCTAAATTTTGGGAGGAATATGACCCAACACTGAGTCACAGATTGTTTCCAGTCAAAGTACAGAAGGAGGAGATAGCAATAGAAGGGACTGCTGGAAGGAATGTCGAGTGCATTTTGGCCACCTGTCAAAAATATGCAAATTAGCTTTCACAAAAGCCGGTAAGGTATACTACTGATGTTCACAATGAATATGCATGAGATAAATTTGTATGCACTACTTCCATTTGTGTACAAATCTCTCACATTCATATTCATTGTGGGCTGATGTACCCCGAGGAGTGGGTTGAGAACCACTGCTCTAGAGTACTTAACCCGAGCCTTGTTTCTCTGCCTGAGTGTGATATGCACTACACAGAATAATATGGAACATTAGGCTGATGTAATGAGCTGGTTGGTTGAATGGCTCTCGAAACCTTATATTTCAAGACCATATTTCACAGAATGATGCATAGACTACTTTGTCCATTATAATTTCTGCTTCAAATTAGCTCGGAGTTTGCATAAATTTACAAGTGACATTCAAATATTTTTAGATGTGGAATTCTTTACTATGTATGATGTACCCTGCCTTGTTGCCATTATTGTTTTTTAAGCAGGTAATCAAATGTTAATATCCATCCTTATCACATTTATCCTTTAAAATCTTCTCATTGTAAAAAAATGTGAGGCTTTTTATTTTGCATATTTATTCTTCCAGGATGTGCTAAAGAATGATAACTAGAACAAAAGAATTTAATTTTTTAATAATAATTAAAATATATAAAATGAAATGGTCCCAGATTTAGGGGCTGGGTGGAAGCCCGAATCAGACTGGATGGACTGTTAAAGTCTTTATCTGCCGTCATTTACTATGTATGTTACTATGTATGTAAAAGCATATTGGAGATAAGGTCGATGTACCAACCTGCATTTGCAAACATGATAATGTGCAGAAAACCACAAGTTAATGTGATTATGCATGTTATCACCTCATTTAACAGTTATTTTGTATGAGCTGAAGAATCACGTACCTCAGCTGACTACATTTGCAAAGTTAATTTTCTCTTGTTGAATCCACAGCATCAGCTCCTCATGAGCAACTTCAACAGTACCACTGACAGATTTAGTTACGATTTTTTGCATTCAAGTCTACAATTGTGTGCCAACTTTAATGCAAAAAAAAAAAAAAAAGAAATCATGGGAACCTGATTTGCAGATTGTGCAAATGGTTTGTTAGTGAGAAAAATAACACACGTGTTCCATTTCATCAGTCTGCCCTGTGGTTTAGTACAGTGGCTCCTCTAGTATCTGAGATAAAAACTATTGATAAAATAATTCTTGATCCTTGCAAATAAGATATCCAGTTTTCTTTCCCCTCACCTTTTCATCTTATTTATCGTATATGTGTTGAATTGTGTGTTCATTGATAAAACATACGCCTACTGACCATTATTTGGTGTTTAGCTCAAAAAGAGGTCAAGTATAGGGGTAGGGATGGGCTATCGTTTGCAATTAAAAAAAATTTTTTGTTACATTTGTACCCCGTGCTTTCCCATTCATGGCAGGCTCAATGTGGCTTACATGGGGCAACGGAGGGTTAAGTGACTTGCCCAGAGTCACAAGGAGCTGCCTGTGCCTGAAGTGGGAATCAAACTCAGTTCCTCAGGACCAAAGTTCACCACCCTAACCACTTGGCCACTCCTCCACTGTTGCTACTATTTGAGATTCTACATGGAATGTTGCTATTCCAACATTCCATGTAGAAGTCGGCCCTTGCAGATCACCAATATGGCCGCGCAGGCTTCTGCGAGTCTGACGTCCTGCACATACGTGCAGGACGTCAGACTCACAGAAACAGAAGCCTGCGCGAGGGCAGGCTTCTACATGGAATGTTGCTAGTGGAATAGCAACATTCCATGTAGAATCTCCAATAGTATCTATTTTATTTTTGTTACATTTGTACCCTGTGCTTTCCCACTCATGGCAGGCTCAATGCAGCTTACATGGGACAATGGAAGGTTAAGTGACTTGTCCAGAGTCACAAGGAGCTGCTTGTGCCGGGAATTGAACTCAGTCCCTCAGGACCAAAGTCCACCATTCTAACCACTAGGCCATTCCTCCACTCAAATGCCATTCAACGATAATACCACACTCTTCTTAAAAAGGGTGCACTCTATTACCTTTAGTGCACGTGTGATTATTCGTGCATGCATGCGTTATCGGAAAAAGAGTGTGCACTCTTAAGAAAAGTGTGCCATCTTTACACCTACTGCACACTCCTTTGAAAGGTATTAATCTACTACTACTACTACTTAACATTTCTAGAGTGCTACTAGGGTTACTCAGCACTGTACAATTTAACAAAGAGAGACAGTCCCTGCTCAAAGAGCTTACAATCTAATAGACAAGTGAACGGTCGGTCCGATAGGGGCAGTCAAAATCTACAAACAAACCTTTTCCAGAGATGGGAAGGCGGTAGAACTAGAGTCCATGAATTGAGGTTACAGATGGGCCGACTCAGGAATAATATCAAAAAGTACTTTTTTCACGGAGAGAGTGGTAGATACCTGGAATGCCCTCCTGTGGAAGGTGATGGAGATGAAAATGGCAACGGAACTCAAAAATGTGTGGGATAAAAACAAAGGGACCCTACTACTACTTATCATTTCTATAGCGCTACAAGGCATACGCAGCGCTGCACACCATACACAAAAAGACAGTCCCTGCCTCTATTGCAAAAAATGCTGTACACAGAATAGCATTCCAGTACATGATGAGAGATATGTGCTAATACTGTTTGGCTGCTCAGACCTGTGCACATCTCTATCCTTAATGCAGAACTGTGTGCACAAGTGTACTCTCCCAGGTTAGCACACGTTTGCATACAATTTGGTTACTGCATTGGTGAGCAAAACTTTGCCATTATTGGCTAGATTCAGTAAATGGCACCCAAAGTTAGGCATCATTGTGATCCACGCTAAGATAGTGTTCTGTAAAGGGCGCTCTGTGTGGAGCAACCTTTACAGAAAACTAGCTTAGGGTGCATTTTATGCCTAAAATTGGATGTGAAGTAGAGAATGACATGGGGACGGGGACCCATGGTAACCACAGGGGTGGGGATGTGGACAGAGCCCACGGGGTTGGGGACAGAGCCTGTGAGGACAGGGACAAATGTCCCCGTGTCATTATGTACTTTGAAGGCTGTTAATGAATTGGAGAGTTATTTATGTTCCAGTAATGCAGGTGATGATGGTTTCATTTTTTGGAAAAACAAGCAAAAGTGCTGGCCACAACTGGCAAAATTTGTTCGGGGGATCCTGTACATTCCTGTCACCAGCACATCTTCTGAGAAGATATTTTCCATTGCAGGAAGGACTGTGGAAGACAGGAGAGCTAGACTGAATCCTGAGATTGTTGATGACTTCTTATTCATCCACAGATTGAAAAATCATAAGTGCGTCATAGGGCATATTTCTCCCCCCCCCCCCCCCCCCAAGGACATACAGAACAGGTTGTATTTTGTACCCCTGGACATTTTAACAGGGTGGACTAGGGTTCCTTGGGGTAGTAGAAGTCAGCTATTGTTGGGCTTGGAAGGGTAGAGGTGGTGGTAGGGGGTTATTATAGTTGCTCATTGTTATTGTTTTCTATTTGTGATTTATAAACAGTTGCATAGCTTATTGTTCCTTTTATACGTTAATAAAAAGATTTAAATATAAAATCATAACTGTTCGAGGCTTCTTCAGATGAGGACAGAGCCCACAGGGACAGAATCTGCAGGAATGGAGACAGAGCCTGTGGGGGATGAGACGGGGATGGAAACAGAACCTGCGAGGATGGGGTGGGGACGGAGACAGAACCCATGGAGACAGGGTTGGGATGGGGACAAACTTTGTCCCCGTGTCATTCTCTAGTGTGAGCACTTGACGCTGCCAAAAGCTGGTGTAAATACTCGTGCCCAACTGATAGTATTTAGGCAAATAAATGCAGGTACTTTATGATTTCTGGGAAAGCCCTAGACCTGCTCATGCCCTCCCTACCCTTTGGAGCCGCACACTCTGAAATTTGAGCGTGTATGTTATAGACTAGGACAGTGTAAAGGGCTGCAAAGGGGTTATGAGAAAGCTGCAGGGGGGCCACAAATGCTTTTAGGCTTACACATGTCATTTGAAATACTAATTTTGAATCTGCAAGGACTCTTTAAAAACTCACTTTATTTTGGCTTATTAACAGTTGCAAAACCAATAAATGAGACTTGGCACAGTGAAACTGAAGTGTCTCATTAAAGCAAACTCTTCTCTGGAGCATTCCTACTCTACTAGTATAAGCCTACAGCATGTACATTTAGGTATGGCTGCAAATCATACGGAAAAGATTTCTAAAATGACCTCTTATGTGGCTAATGGCATTTGTCATTTCTACCAGTTTCTGCTTCAGGTTGCCTTCCACCAATGGTTGTCTAGTACCTTCTGCAGCCAGAAGGTTTTCCAGAGTTTCATTAACCAGGGATGCGGCACCGTCAGCAGGCGGGTAGAGAAAACACCTCGCAAAGCTCTGCTGGGTAGCGTGTGCATCATATTGACACACATGCACATACGGAAATGCATGGATACTTGTGTGTGCAACCATGTGACCATGCAGGCTCACACGACCCAGAGGAGCTTTGCGGGGGCCTTTTCTCTATCCACCTCCTGATGATTATGGGGCCACAAAAGTAAACTGCTGGGGCCACATAGTGGTGACCACTGGTCTAGGATGTAGGGCAGATCCATGCATAAGTCCTAATTGCTGCCAATTAAGTGCTTGTCAACACCAATTCTTGATTATTAGTGCTTAATTGGCTAATTAGTTTATGTGTAGATCTGGAATCTGTGCCCAACTTTGGCCAACCTATACAGAATTCGGAGATATGCTTCCACTAGGAAGCTGTGTGCTAAGCTGTCAGGGCATGGCTCTAACGCAAGCTTTCTGCACTGGCCTCATGGTTCTTCGAGTTGGGGGTTTTCTGATAATTGAATAACAAAATGAACTGGAGCACGTTTTACCAGTGAAAGTGTTTAATTTAGTTAAAATGTTTAAACAGTTATCAGTTTCCATGGGAAATCATTAGTTATATCAATTTGCAAGACCCAGAATAGAAAGTGCATACGTACCCTTAGAAAGGACCCTGACTCACAGTCAACAATCACATTCAGCAATACTTGAGACTGAAAAAAGTCATCAAAAACACAAAAACTGATTTGCTGACCTCTGGACTTGCTAATGATAAATATACACACTTTTAAAGTAATGTGAATTTATGTTGTAGATGCTAATCAAATTCAATATATTGTGGGAGGGTAAAAAAAACAAAGAAGGAAGAAGGAATTTGTGGTGATGTAAGTGTAGTTTGCAAATAAGAAAGTGCAAAGTAAGAGAAAACACACAGTACTGACCACAGACTTGGAAAGTTTTAAGTAAGTATGCTGCAGTGCAATATATTTTCCAAGGCATTTCCCAGTCTGCTGTGATTGAAAACTTAGTATAAAACCCAATCAAAGGGCATGAAATGCTGCTACTTAGAGGGGGGAGTTATTAACATGGGCTACCGTTAAGATGTGTTATTTTACTGCTAACCTTATTTATTAAAAACTAGATCTCATTGTATACAATCAGCCTTATTTTCGAAAGTGATGGGCGCCCATATTTCGACCCAAATCGGGAGATGGGCGCCCAAATTGGTATAATCGAACTGCACTCCGTCGTGGGAATGAAAAAAGTTGATGGGGGTGTGTCGGAAGTGTGGTGAAGGCAGGACTGGGGCGTGTTTATCGGCCGAGGAGAGATGGGCGCCTTCGGCCAATAATCGAAAAAAAAAAAAAGGGCGGCAGAAGCGAGAATTTGGGTCGCTTTTGCTGGACCCTTTTTTTTCACGACCCAAGACCCCAAAAAGTGCCCCAACTGGCCAGGTGACCACCGGAGGGAATCGGGGATCACCTCCCCTGACTCCCCCAGTGGTCACTAACCCCCTCCCACCACAAAAAATGAACTTTAAAAACTTTTTTTTGACAGCCTGTATGTGAACCTCAAATGTCATACCCAGCTCCCAGCAGTATGCAGGTCTCTTGGAGCAGTTGTTAGTGGGTGCAGTGGACGTCAGGCAGGCGGACCCAGGCCCATCCCCACTACCTGTTCCACTTGTGCTGGTTAATGTTGAGCCCTCCAAAACCTCCCAAAATCCACTGTACCCACATGTAGGTGCCCCCTGCACCCCTTAGGGCTATGGTAATGGTGTAGACTTGTGGGCAGTAGGTTTTGGGGGGGATTTGGGGTCTCAGCACACAAGGGAAGGGTGCTATGCACCTGGGAGCTATTTTAATTTTTTTTTAATTTGTAAAAGTGCCCCCTAGGGTGCCCAGTTGGTGTCCTGGCATGTGAGAGGGACCAGTGCACTAGGAATCCTGGCCCCTCCCATGACCCAATGCCTTGGATCTGTTCGTTTTTGAGCTGGGCGCCTTCGGTTTCCATTATCGCTGAAAACCGATAGCGCCCAGCTCAAAAACAAACAAATCCTACGCATTTACCCTGCACAACCCGTATTATCGAAAAAAAGACGGGCGCCCATCTTTTTTTGAAAATACGGTTTGTCCCGCCCCTTCACATGGCCGCCCACGGAGATGGGCACCCACTTTTGATTATGCCCCTCAATGGGACCTGTGCTAAAATAGCATGAGTTAATGATAAAATAACACATCATAACAGTAGTCCACATTGATAATTCCCCCCCTTTAATGTGAAGAGTTTCAGACTCTGGTAACCAGAGCTGATATTGTGATGTCATAATGCCTCATTCCACCAGTGCCTAAGAGCCAACCTCATCAGTGATGTCACAATGGCTTGACTCAAGGAGGTTTGATAACGGGAGACTGCATGAACCTATCTGGCCCATTATATGGGCTGAAGCCGATAGGCGGAGCTTGTCACTCTATCAATTTAATTGTTTTGGGTGTACCAAGATGGTGGCAGCTGCACTGAGAAGAATTAAAACATCCTTGGGTGAAGACCAGCTTCAGCCTTGTGACAGCATGTTGTCTCCTGTTATCCAACCTCCTTGGCTTGATTGCCCTATAGTTGGCTCATTTTTATTACATATAGCAGTGATTTTGAATTCTAGAGACATTTCTTTTTTTGTTTAATTAAGGGGAAACTTATCAATGTGGGCTACCGTTAGGACATGTGTTTTACTGTTAACCCAGATAATTAATAACTAGGTCTTACTGCATAAAGTGAGACCTGTGCTAAAAATAGCATGTATTAATGGCAGCCCACATTTGATAACACACCCCTTAGTCACAAAGCTCTATTAGAATGAGAAGTGTGAGCAAAATTCCGTATGAAGAATAATTACTTGGTTATCTATCACAGCAGTGAAACCAGTGGGTTTCATCACCTCAGTGGGGGAGGGGTGGGAGGGGAGGGTGTTGAAAGAAGTACTACACTATCTGCATCACTTCTATCTTAAAGGTAGTTGAATTTAGTTTCAAAATAACTTCCTACGTGAATTTAACAATTGTCTTTTTAGTATTTATCTAAAAACAAAATTCAGTGTTTTTGTGTGAATAAAAAACACAAAATGTTAGCTGAATAGTAAAAACAGGGATACCAATATTAACAGACACTTTTAACCCATTGTTTCCATTTATCACTTGATTAAAAAAAAACCAAACGGTTGTAATAACTGATTGGTACCTTTTTGTCTATGTAGGTTTGATCACAGAAGGTGATTAGAGAGCTAGAAACAGAATGATAGCCCTCTACCCTAAGACCTTATATGCAGGTGAACATGATTGTATGTTTGATCTTTTACATTAAGAGAACAGGCACCATTCAAATACCTGAATGATAGTATCAATAATGCATGAACTAATCTTTTTAAAAGGATATTGGGGGGTCAGGATATGGAACAGCAGTGAAATGATTATTCCAGGGGTGGGAAACCTTGGTCCTCGAGGGCTGCAAACCAGTCGGGCTTTTAGGTTTTTCCAATGAATATGTATGAGATCTATTTGCATGCACTGCCTCCATTGTATGCAAATAGATTTCATGCATATTCATTGGGGAAATCCTAAAACCATGACTGGATTGTGGCCCTCAAGGACCGAGGTTGCCCACCGCTGGATTATTCTGTGCTTCCAAAAAGGTATGGGTGGGGGAGGGAAAAAACCTGCTCAGCAGCTACAACCGTCAACAGAATGACATACAGCACAGGGTAGCAGTGGATCGGGGTGAGAAGCCCAAAGAGGCAGCTGCAACCGTAAACATATTTCTGGGCAGAGTGGCTGGTCCATGTCGGTCTTGCCTGTATGTTAAGAGATTCCATCAAATATACAATGTCTTATTTTTGTTGAGTGAAATATTTTCACACTTGGAGGGACATTTCTTCATAATGATCATTACCCTTAGATCACTCTCTTATGGGTTTTCATTTAAATACAATCTAACATAAATAATCCTACTGGTGTGAATTGATTTGATCACAGAGAGGACAGTTCTAAAAGCTGTTTCTGCATGTAAAGCAGTGCTTTGTGCGTGGCATTAGACATTTATAAAAGTATGATTTCAATATGTGCATAAAATTATGCACACACAGCCTTTCTATGCATAGGTTTACTGGAACAGTGGAAATGGTCCCTGGGGAGGGGCAAAGGAGGGGGTTTGCATTTATACGTATACTTTTAAAAGTACATACATATGCATGTAAATTAACCCAAGACATTTGTGCCTGCCTATGAGCAGCTATAAGTGTGAATAATAATTCCTAGGGCAATTTTTTTAAATGGAAATATGTGCATATATAGTTGCTTTGAAAATTTGTCAATACCTCCAGAAGGGAAAATTAGGTACATTTTCGCTACTTGTGCACTTAGGGATCTTTTTACAAAGCCATGGTACTGATTCCTGCTAGGCAAATGTGACGAAGCTTCGTTGCATTTACCGCAACAGAAATCAGTAAACGGAGCCCTTAGTGGTCCTTTTACTAAGCTGTGTAAAACGTGGCCTTAGAGCACCTTTGCACGGGTTTTTCCTGTGCACCAAGGCCATTTTTACTGCAGCCGTAAAAATCGCCTTTTTCTAGTTGTTGTATTAATGGCCACGTGCTAATGTTTGCATTAGTGCACAGCCATTAAAAAGAAATTAGCGCATGTGCACTTACTGACACCCATTTTGTAGATAGTAAGGGCTCGTGGGATTGGTGGCATGGAATGTTGATGCTATTTGGGATTCCGGAATCTTGCTACTCTTTGGGGTTCTGGAATGTTGCGACTATTTGGGTTTCTGCCACGTATTTGTGACCTGGATTGCCAACTATTGGAAACAGGTTAGATGGACCATTGGTTTGACCCAGTATGGCTATTCTTATCATCAGCATATGATAATGTAGCTGCGATAACCGATTAGCACAGGAATTTCCACTCTTTACCCCCAGATACATCCCCTCAAAAATTCTTTTTTTTATTTTTTTGGCATGCAGGAAGCGTCAGTACGCCTTTTAAAGCTGCATTAGGCACATTCTAGCACCCAACACAGCTTGATAAAAGGGCCCTTAGTTATAAAATTATCCACGGACTGCCCAACTAAAAACTACCAAGTCTGCGGTCAGAAGAGAATTTACAGAATGTGATACAATAGCATAGCATATTATCCATCAGAACACACAGCTGGGTTTTTTCTTTCAATATATATCATTTACAAAATATAGAATTTGGTATATCTTCTAGATCTCCAAGTTGCAATATTATTACAAAATAAAAATACAAAATGATGCATTATCAGACTTTTTTTGTTTTGTTTTTCAAAGTGTCCCTTGTTCACATCTTTTCCCCCAACATGTAAACTGATATATATCTATATATCAAAGATGAAGAGCACAGAAGACATCTTGATTTAATAAATATGTTTGCAGAACAGTGATTTTGTCATTCAGGTTGGCAATTTCCATGGTTCTTGCCCCCTTAGCAGTTGGCGTCAACTAGATCAGTACTCTCTTGCTTTTGCAAGGGGGAGGAAGGGCTTTCCGTGGCTAGATGTCCTCCAGATAAAAATAGTGTTCATAGAATAATTCTTAAAGGCCTTTGTGTAAAGCACTAGTGAGTGTCCATTTTAACTTATAAAACAGCCCTGCTCACGCTGGGTATAAAATAACTGGTGCACGTCAGATAGCTGACGATCTGAAATTAATATACATTCCTTTGCTGAGGGAAAAACTTCTTGCATCTCCAATAAATACTTAAATAGCTTCTTAAGTCTTGTGTAGCAGCCCAAACCTGTGTTAAAAACATTACATTTGAGTGTTTTTTATCTGTTGGTTCCATAAAAGATACATCTTTGGTCAGTTTGGCAGTCGTCCAAGAGTTGTTCCTCAGTCTTTGCTTGTTGGCAGTGTGACTTGCAATGCAGTGTCCATCTCAAAGTATCGTTGAAGACAAATAATCTCCAGATCTCTGTCAAATGCTTATCTGCTTCACGCTGTGGGTTCTTTCTTAGAAAGCAATTCTCCTGTGACCTTTGTCGTAAACATCTCCTCAAACCTTCTCTGCTAACTCATTGGAGGTCCTTCGTTTAGAAAGTAGGTTGTCATTTCCCCTTTACCTTTGACTTTCACAACCCCTCGACATTCCAGATGATAATTGTTGGATGCTAATACCTGGTGGAGGTCAGCAGTCACCTGTTGGGAGAAAGGAAAATGCTCAAAGTAAAGCAAACACAGGGGTATCTTTCTCTGAATTAATCAGTTGACTTTGCTTGGGTCAGACGGCAGGTCTGAAATTGACAAGTTCTATTAAGACTGGATTGTGTGGTCAAAAAACCCCTAAAACCTGTTACTCCATTTTAAGGCTCTGTATTAAACCCTGTATATACAGCAGTTAAATTTATAGAAAGGACAATAAAGGCACTTTCCTGTATTTTACCTGCCAAAATGGACTCCTTGGTTATTGTTCACCCTGCATACAGACAGAAGTTATGCGAGTTTCTCAACAATGCATACACAGCACAGACATTCATGGGGCCTGGGAGGGCACAGAATAGAACAATGCATGTAGTTTTGGTTACATAAAACTATGGGGTCCTTTTACCAAGCTGCACTAAAATGTGGCTGGCGCTGATGTCAGTATATGGGTTTTCCGCGCACTGCAGCCACTTTTTGAGTGGCAGTAAAATGGCTGCATAAAATGGCCACGTGCTAATTTCCCCATTAGTGCTCCCTTACTGCCATCTATTTAGAAAGCAGTAAGGGCTCCCGCGCTACTCCCACACTAATCGAGTAGAGCACGGTAATGTGCCCGAGCTATCTGATTAGCGCAGGCATGCCTACTCTCTGCCCATGGGCACGACTCTCGTGCTGGAAAATATTTTCCAGAATGGGATTACATGCACTGAGCAGAAAACTACTGCAGAATGCCTCAGCGCGTCCCACGTTAGTGCCCTGCATTAGGCATATCGTGCCTTAGTAAAAGGATCCCTATGTGCTTTATTTGGTACCAGAACTTTACCCACAGAAAGCAGGTGCAAATCTATGTAAGCAGTTGTGTTTTTTTTTAATAATTGGTGCAAATCATGTGGGTAAAAGCATCTTGAGGTTTGTACCAGCACTGCCTGTTTTGAGACTGCCCCTCAACAATGCTCAGAAAATTCCCCATGAAATAATAAAACCAATAAGCTGATTTTCTAAACTATTACATTAAATAATTTTCTATTTTAATAATTTAGGGACCCTTCTACTAAACCACGTTAGGCCCTTAGTGTGCATTTAGCGTGGGAAAATGTGTGTTAAATGTTTTGCAGTATTTTACCCTTTTCTGCATGCTAACTGCATGTTAACAATTTTTTATAATTATTTTTTTGGAGGGGGTGTTTCATAGGCGTGAAAGCATTAACCAGCTAGCGTGTTGGGATTACCATGTGTTAAATGGCTAATGCTGAGTTAATGTGGGAGCATTTGGAAATTCAGCGCTGCGTGCGTCTGGTAGCGCTATACAAATGTTAATAATAATAATAATTTAGCACCCCCTAAACAGGAGGCGGCAAGTGCTTCCACACAGTGTTGTATTGTAACTAAGTAACTTTTACTTAACGTTTTTCATGTTTCCTTTACTTCTTTACAAGTAAAAATGTGTTACTTTTACTGACATAATAATTTTGCCAATTTTAACTACTTTTACTCGGTTACATCTGACGCTTGCAGTTAAAAGTAGAATTTAAAAGCGGAAACAAGATGTAAATAATGATTCCTCAGTAAGCCAAATGAAACAGCAAAATTGGGATCAGATTTTGGCTATTGCAAACCTCGTCAGCAAACAGTGAATCATCTCATCTTAGATTTTGCTGTTTAGTGAATATAGCCTATAAGAACAGTGGAGCTGCCTGTGTTTGTTGAAGTGATTACTGGTCTGAAGTAGGAAGCTTGGTGAGCAGATATATGTTTCTATCACAACAGACTGCTGGTCATCCCAAAGAAAATTTTACATTGGGATGACTGTCCACTAGAGTAATAAAGTCTTTAGAGAGGAAGTTTTCTTGCTGGCCTTAAAACTGAAGGATTCCCACATATTTGATGTTCTTGCATTGGGTTTCAAAGATTTTCAAACACAAAAAATTGTTAGAACAAGAACAGATGATTCCAACTTTGTGAAAACCTTCTTTGTAACTGAACAGCATGCCAATGATAAAGTGTAGATACATACCTGTAGCAGGTATTCGCCAAGGACAGCAGGCTGATTGTTCTCACAATTGGGTAGTCGTCCGCAACGGCCCAGAAGACTGGCAAAAAACTTTCATAGCTAACGAAAGAACTTTTGAGAATGCTGCGTCGCGCGGACCGAACACACTGAGCATGCGCGAATGGCTTCCCACCCGCGACGCAAGCGTGCCCTCATCAGTTTAATAGAAAGCAAAACAGAAACTGGAGACAACTCCAAAGGGGAGGAGGGTGGGTTTGTGAGAACAATCAGCATGCTGTCCTCGGAGAATACCTGCTACAGGTATGTATCTACACTTTCTCCGAGGACAAGCAGGCTGCTTGTTCTCACATGTGGGGTATCTCTAGCCCCCAGGCTCTCTCAAAACAATGAACATTGGTCAATTGGGCCTTGCAACAGCGAGGACATAAAATAGATTGACCTAAAAAGAAACACAACTAAGTGAGAGTGTAGCCTGGAACAGAACATAAATGGGCCTAGGAGGGTGGAATTGGATTCTAAACCCCGAACAAATTCTGCAGCACTGACTGCCCAAACCGACTGTCGCGTCGGGTATCCTGCTGAAGGCAGTAGTGAGATGTGAATGTGTGGACTGATGACCACGTTGCAGCCTTGCAAATCTCCTCAATGGAGGCTGACTTTAAGTGAGCCACTGATGCCACCATGGCTCTAACGCTAAGGGCAAAAAATGTTAAAAAAAAAAAAAAGCGCGGCACCGGCAGGCACTGTCTAGGCAGCCTTGAGGCATTGGCTGCTGGCTCGCAGGCTCCTCCCGTCTCTTACGTTACTGCCCCTGCGTTGCTCCAGGGGCAGTGACGTAGGAGATGGGAGGAGCCTGCGAGCCAGCAGCCAATGCCTCAAGGCTGCCTAGACAGTGCCTGCTGGTGCCGCGCTTTTTTTTTTTAAACATTTTTCGTCCTTAGCGCTTCTTTTTGTAGCACCGGCCCTGCTGCTCAACAGGAAAAGCAGCAGTGGCCGGCAATGGGAGCTGGGGCTGGCGCTGGCATGCAGGGCGGGCCTCGAGGAAAAGAGAAAAGAGGGAAAACATGGAAGGATGGGGAGAAAGAGGGAAAACAGATGGAAGGATGGGGAGAAAAGAGGGAAAACATGGAAGGATGGGGAGAAAGAGGGAAAACATGGAAGGATGGGGAGAAAGAAGGAAAACATGGAAGGATGGGGAGAAAGAGGGAAAACAGATGGAAGGATGGGGAGAAAAGAGGGAAAACAGATGGAAGGATGGCAGAGAAAGGGAAAACAGATGGAAGGATGGCAGAGAATGAGGGAAAACATGGAAGGATGGCAGAGAATGAGGGAAAACATGGAAGGATGGCAGAGAATGAGGGAAACATGGAAGGATGGGGAGAAAGAGGGAAAACATGGAAGGATGGGGAGAAAGAGGGAAAACAGATGGAAGGATGGCAGAGAATGAGGGAAAACATGGAAGGATGGGGAGAAAGATGGAAAACATGGAAGGATGGGGAGAAAGAGGGAAAACAGATGGAAGGATGGGGAGAAAAGAGGGAAAACAGATGGAAGGATGGCAGAGAATGAGGGAAAACATGGAAGGATGGGGAGAAAGAGGGAAAACATGGAAGGATGGGGAGAAAGAGGGAAAACATGGAAATGGGGAGAAAAGAGGGAAAACGGAAGGATGGCAGAGAAAGAGGGAAAACAGATGGAAGGATGGCAGAGAATGAGGGAAAACATGGAAGGATGGGGAGAAAGAGGGACAACATGGAAGGATGGGGAGAAAAGAGGGAAAACAGATGGAAGGATGGCAGAGAAAGAGGGAAAACAGATGGAAGGATGGGGAGAGAAAGAGGGAAAATGGATGGATGGGGAGAGAGACTCTGGATGGAAGGATGGGGAGAGAAAGAGGGGCGATGGATGAAAGGATGCAGAGAGAAAGGGGAGAGACTGGAAGGATGTGGAGAGAGAAGGGACACTGAACAGAAAAGGGTAGAGAGATACAGAGACACTGGTTAGAAAGAGGGAGAGAGAGACATTAGATGGAAGGATCAGGAGAGAGGGTAGATGGATGGAAGGATGGGGAGAGAAAGAGGGAAGACGCTGGATGGAAGGGTAGGGAGAAAGAGGTGACACTGGACGGAAGGATGCAGAAAGAAAGAGGGGAGACTACTGGAAGGATGGGAAGAGAGAGGGGAGACTGGAAGGATGGGGAGAGAGAGGGGAGACTGGAAGGATGGGGAGAGAAAGAGGAGAGCTGCTGGATGGAAAAAGGGGAGTAGTGAAAGACTGGAGAATAAGAGGAAGGGGCATGGGGAGAACAAGGGTGAGAAAAAGATGAAAAGCCATAAGTAGATGAAGGAAATTAAAGAATGGATAGTAAGAATGAATTAAATCAGGACAGAGAGAGAGGCAGAAAAATATTGAAGAAAGCAAAGAAAAAGGAGAGAAAAATGACAAATGGCCAGGAAAACATGGCAGAAGAATTAAGCGAATACGAAGGAAAGCAGAATCTAGAGACTGGGAGCGACACAATGAGAAAACGTAAATGGCCATACAAGAAAGGTAAAGAAAATAATTTTATTTTTAATTTAGGGTAAAGTAATATGGTACCTGTGTTAATAAAGTTTCAGAGACCAATACTTCCTTCCTTAGGTCAGGCGAGGATACCGTAACAGCATTATACTGACCTGAGGCAGGAGGTTTTGGCCTCTGAAAGCTCATTGAAAAGGGTGTTAGGCTATTAAATAAATTTTCTGAAATCTGATGCACTGAAAAGCAGCACTTTACCCTGTGTGACAAATGCATCTGAGTGTGACTACATTTTGCTGGGGGGGGGGGGGGGGGGGGGGGGGGGTAGAGAGAAAATTTTGTGCCCACCCACTTTGGGTTCAGGCCCATCCAAAATTGGCAGTCTGGCTACGCCACTGTTTTCACTGGGTACCTATTCAGGACAGAATTATATCTAAACTGCATATTTGGTAGATAAGATATTTAAAGGTACAAGTCCTGAGAGCCTTATTTATTCTTTGTTCTTTTCTACAGATGTTAAAAACTTGAGGCCAAAGTACAATTTATTTCTTGTGCTTTGCATCAATAAAAAGGTTTATGTTATCGGAAAGTACTGAATAGTTCTGGAAGGGTTTACCAGATTCCTTTTCTCTCAACCATTATGTTTAGCCTTTCGTCATCACTTGAAAACTTTTTTATTTTGTAAGTTTTTTTCTTAAGATACGTTTATGGATATTTTCATGGTTACTGAACTGTATCATATCATATGATGTAAGTGTGCCTCCTGGTATTCTGTTCTGGCTTCACTTTTGCAATTTGTTTTTGGTCCATATGGAGAGTCGACAGAATATAAATGCTTAGATTGTATTGTATTGTATGGAACATTTGGGGAAGTTATCAACATGGGCTACCATAAAGACAGGTTATTTTAGCACAAGGCCTCATTTTATGTCAGACCCTGTGCTAAAATAGCACAACTTGGGATAAAATGAGACGTCTTAAAGATAGCCCACTTTGATAGCTTCCCCCCTCATTGAGTGTATGGTTCACAACCCCCCCCCCCCCCCCCCCCCCCCCCCCCCCCCCCCCCCCCCCCCCCCCCCCCCCCCCCCCCCCCCCCCCCCCCCCCCCCCCCCCCCCCCCCCCCCCCCCCCCCCCCCCCCCCCCCCCCCCCCCCGCCCCCCCCCCCCCCCCCCCCCCCCCCCCGAAAAGAATATAAAAATTTGAACTCACCTGAATCCTCTCAGGGACACCTGTACTGTCCATTCGACTTGCTACATTCACAGTGTTTCCCCAGATGTCGTACTGCGGTTTACGTGCACCTATTACCCCAGCCACCACTGGGCCAATATTGAGTCCTAGTAACGAAAAACAAAATGGCCACCCAAAACTTTGTCAGTGATCGAATGTGCAGCGTTTGCTACGCAGTTCACCCATTCAGACCTTGAAAGAAAGCAAGTCTATTTTCCTTCTCCTCTGTATATCTTCATGTTTCTGGAAAAACAAAAGAGCAGATCGATAAGAGAGAAATATCAATTTATTATATGATAAAAATATTCAGAATCAGCCCGACACTGGCCGTGTTTTGCCCAACAGGGCTGCGTCGGGGGCTATATAAAATCCTTTACAGTCGAGGAAATATGTGGAAGCATATATCTTCAAAGGGTTGTTGAAAAAAAACAGCATAACGGATAAGTCACAAAAGGTAGCGACGTGTGGGTGAAGGACAGACCTCGCGTCGCTACCTTTTGTGACTTATCCGTTATGCTGTTTTTTTTCAACAACCCTTTGAAGATATATGCTTCCACATATTTCCTCGACTGTAAAGGATTTTATATAGCCCCCGACGCAGCCCTGCTGGGCGAAACACGGCCAGTGTCGGGCTGATTCTGAATATTTTTATCATATAATAAATTGATATTTCTCTCTTATCGATCTGCTCTTTTGTTTTTCCATTTTGGAGTTTGCAGACCGGTTGCCCTGTTGTTTTCTTGTATCTTCATGTTTCTTGTATGCTTTTAGATGTTAACCCTCGGATTCTATAGATGGCGCTCAGATTTGCACGTCCAAATTTGTGCATGTGGCCAAGATGCGCATGCAAATAAATTGAATAATGAGCTCAGAAACAGCAATAAGTGGGTGCTAACAACCAATTGCTGATGTTAACTGGCACCCATTAAAATCTGTGCACGAATCTGGCTGCTTGCTATTCTATACCGCATATCTCAAAAGAGGCGCGACCATGAGAGGAGTATGGGCATGTCAGGGGCATTCCGAAAAGTTGCGTGCCTAACTTGGGTGCCAGCATTTACATCAAGTTTCCACAGGTGCAAGTCTGGCACCTAAGGTTATGGCATTGGAATCGGCACTAAACCCCACTCTATACAGGGCGTGCAACCTTTATACAACGGTGCTTAGTGCCCATTTTTTTCCGTGCACATTTTTGAGCGCCATTTATATAATTTCCTCCACCAGAATAATCTTCAATGCAATTTTGGGGCCTTTCAAAAAGGGCTTGCCTCGCGCCAATTCAGAACTACCGCAGGAACCCAGCAGTACCCCAGCTTGGGCCATTTTGTAGCTCCAGCGGTAATTGGGCAGTGCCATGCACTGCCTGGATACTGCCAGGTTATTGTAGGAGCCGTTACCATCACCTAAATAGGTGGCAGTAAGGGCTCCCCCCAGAAATGGCCGCGCACCAATCCCTGTGATTAGCGCAGGTCCATTTCCTTTAAAATAAAAAACAGCCTTATACCCGCCGCATTAAAAGAGGGCTTCAGTGCGTGTCAAAAAACATGAGCTGACACTGCCGCAGGCCCGCTTTTGCCGCAGCTTGGTAAAAGGGATCCTTTGTGCATAAACCACATTTTTAAGTATAGGCGTGGCTTACTCTATAATTTTTCGGACTTTATGTAATGCCATTTCACACACACAGATTCTACTCATGTTGACTGGGAACATTTACATACACAATTTTGGATTTTTGAAAATTCTGTGGGAGCTAAATATCAAATGCAAACGTTTGTGGATATGTTTGGTGGGATATTGCTTAAAGGGAAACTATGTACGTACTTCCCCTTTGAAAACGGGTGTAACTTACGCAGATATTTGTTGGAACAAGTTGGATGGGCGTTACAAAGTCACCCTCTAAGCCAGGCTTGTCCAAGTTCAGTCCTCGAGGGCAGACCAGGTTTTCAGGATATCCCTAATGAATATGCATGTACCTTAAATGTTATTATATATAACTTAAATACGTGTTATCACCCTATATTCCACCTCTTCTTTTATCCTACTGCATTCACTCTAATCAGACACTCTTCTAAACAAAACATAAAATTCATATACATACTATACAGACACGAGTACTAACAGGAAGTTGTTCTGTACTGATTTAAACCTAAATGTCTTTTTATTACATCTGAGACACCACCTCTTATCACAGATGTATTTGTTCAATTGTCCCCGTGCTTTAAGAGTGAATGCAGTAGGATAAAACAAGAGGTGGAATATAGGGTGATAACACGTATTTAAGTTATATATAATAACATTTAAGATAAATAAAGAAAAAATTATTTACATATACAAAGTGGTTACGTAGTAACTATACAACAATATATAGAGAGTAACCAAATTGAGCATATAGAGCCTAGAGTTATAGGTAAATTAATGAACATGCATGAGAAAGATTTGCATGCCCACGACATTAATTGTATGCAGATGTCTCTCATGCATATTCATTAGTGTTATCCTAAAAACCTGGTCTATTTGCAGCCTTCGAGGACTGAACTTGGACAAGCCTGCTCTAAGCACATACTTATTGGATTGGGAAATGCATTCATAGGACCCCAGTAACACAGTTGGAAATTTAGGGACCCTTTTACTAAGGCGCTTAGGCACCTAAGTGTATTCAACGTGTATCAAATTGGAATTACCGCTCGGCTACCATGCGGCGGTAATTCCATTTTTGACGTGCATCCAAAGCATGCGGTAGAAAATATTTTCCATTTTCTACCGCGTGGCGCTTACCTGGCAGTAATCGGCAGTTTACGTGCGCTGACGTTTACCGCCCAGTTAGCATGTGAGACCTTACCGCTAAGTCAACGGCTGGTG